>NC_040018.1:663631-869172 GCF_000972845.2 Larimichthys crocea
CATTTTTTTATAGCTTTGTTTTCTTCACATTAAAAGTTGTTGGTGGTAAAACAAGCTGATATTGTCAGTAATAAACACAAAGAGCAGATCTACAAGTCAAAGTTGAATTATATGTATGAATGTAATCACAACTCAACATTTTTAAACTCCAGATTGGATCTGTAATGTTTTCTAAATCCTCAACAAAGTTTTACCGTCTTGCTTCTCAAATTACTGGGTTTACCTTGAGCATCGAGGACCATGTCGAGCCACACTCGACTGGTGATGAGAGGATCATTATACATGTACTTTGACACAAAGTCGTTCTCCTCTGTGCTTTTTATGGTCAGCAGTTGAGCATCTTTAAGAGGAAGAGGAAAAAAACAACAAACAAATGTAGACCACAGTTGCTTCAATACTAATTATAACTCTTCATACAACAAATGACATCTCACCCATGCTCTGACAGATGTCCTTGGCCTGCTCCATGCTGTACACGGTGTAGTTGTAGAAGCTCATGTTGAAGGCGTAACAGTGATCCTGGTGCTGCACCCACTTGGACATACCGTTGCTCTGAGGGCAGTGATTGGCCTCTGGGGCAGCTTGTAGTCTGGCTCCTGATTCATAACAACACAGAAAACACAGGTTGGCGATGGTAGATGCCACTCCAAACACAAATTCACAGGTAGATGCATCCCTTTTAAAGAATGGTACAATCCTCTGCATCAGTCATTTCCCCTTTGCTACATGATGAAAGAGGAACAATGAACACATCAGTGTCTTACTCTGGGAAGTGGTGGTGATGGTAGTGGTGTAGCAGATGGCTCCGTTTATCAACGTATTGCAGCTGGTTCTCACCCAAGCTCCGGCAGGGGTTATGAAAACACAGCTGGGCTCTTGTTTGTCTGAGATGGAGTCGTCCTGTGAGTCAGAGATGGTGGCTTTGTAGTCGAATGTAGTACCGTCGGACCACTCATAGGTTGAGCCGCTAACCTGGAGGGAGAGAGACCGTCATGTCATCTACATCTGGTTTTGGAGGTCAAGCGAAAGAAAATGAGACTTACTTGAACATACAATCTCGTAACCTGAACAGTTCATCAGTTTAAACGCACAGATTTTGGTTAAGCAGAAGAAGTCTTACATCCTGGTTTGACAGGCCAATCCAGAGCGGGAAGCCGTCTGTCTCTGCAATGAGCTTCACATGTGACCTGTGCTGGATGTCGTGGACACTTGCCAGGTGGCCTCCACGCTGACCACACTCTTCCAGAGCCTTGTACCAACTCAGCTTTTGGGTTAAAACCTCATAAGTTAAGTTGCCGTAGTGCTGCAAATCCTTGATTGACTGGTTGTACTTTTGTTTGGGTTCTTTGGAGAAAGAATCAGAATCAAAAGATTAATTTCAACTTGAGATGGTCAGAGAAATATAAATGATGTGAAGTGTGATACACCAACCATTGTCCAGTTTGCAGGTTACAATGGTCCTTTGTTTGAACTCTGAGAATAAGTCTGGGTTTGAGATGAGAATCCAGTTGCTGTCCACGGTGAGACCAGCCAAGAATGGTCCGTTTGGATTTGGTCTGCCTTTTGCCCAGTTAGAATATTGAACATTTGTGCCGTCATACCACTTCATCTGGTTATCTACAGCAGAACAAAACTACAGTGAACCCTGGCATCCGTATCAGTGTATATAAATTAAGATTAATGATCTGATGTTCTGGCAGGCAAAAGTGCAAAAGTGCCTACATGTAGGGACAACAGATCCATCCACTAAATCAACATCTGCGGTAAGAGTAAGAAAATACAAACCGTTTTCATCCTGAAACAGTCCCAGCCAAACAAACTGGACCAAATTTTTAAACGGTATGAGTTGCTGCTTAATAAACTCGTTCTCCTCCCTGTTTCGGATGGTAAGGATGTCTGCGTCTGCGTCTGAAACATAAACGCATCATCATCATCTGTCTCACGGGCAAACCTCCACGTCACAGCACGTGCGTCGTGTTGTGAGAAGTTCTTACGGAGTTTTTTGCAGGTGTCGTGAATCAGTCCGTTGTCAAACTGCTCCCATCTGGAGGCGACCAGCTGGAACGAGTAGCAGTTGTTCTTGAAGGGGATCCAGTTTGGACCTTTAATCTTATGAGGGCACTTCACTGCAACATCCTCCGGTGTGGTAATGATCTCTTCTGTAATACATAAGTTTACTTGGATGAGAGGATAAAATAGAGGGTACAAGAACACAATACTAAGAAAACGAACAAATTATTTTTAAAAAGGGTACAGAAAAGAGAAAGAAACAGGAAAGGAAGATCAGACACTTAACATGGATTAAATCGACTAAGGATAATAGTGATTTGTAAAAAATAATCTGTATCCTTCTACTTCTCGTCAGACAGAAAACTCAGTAATAACAAAACTACAACTCAACATTCCTTCTTTCTGGACTAACTCCCAGAACTTGTTTTTGCTTTGTTTTGACATCCGAGCCAAATGGGGGAAACCATGAAAGTTTCTCAGTTTCCTCTACATCTTGTTACCACAACGGACTTATCAGCAGGGTTGTAAAATGTAAACATAGAACAACATTTAAAGCATGTGCTCTACACTCTCTGTGCTAAAACTTACCTCCAACACCACGCTTTAAAAAATAGATGCCCGGAAAAAAAAATAAAATCTGTTCTAAGATCTACTACTACGTCTGAGAGAATGTTTCTTAAATCGCCTTATCTAGAAAAAAAAATGGTTGATACATAGTTGCTTGAGGAGGTGCAATTGGTATTTTCCCACTCACTGTGTGGTTTGTGGCAGATAGCACCTCCTAGCCCTTCCTCACACTCGGTAGCTTTCCAGAAGCCATCTGTGTCCAGGTAGACGCACGAACCGATGGTGACATCAGAAGCCCAGCGGCTGAACACAGTGTGACTGTGGTCAGTCCAACGGTAATGGATCCCCTCCTGAAAACAAAAACAAAAACAAAAACAAAAGAAACATTTAAAAAAGATCTTGGGTAAATAGTGGATGAAGGTACACGGTACACTTACGTCTTCGCTAAACAGGCCGATCCACATGGGAGTGCGCGCACGGCTCACATGCACAGTGAGGGAGGATTGCAGGAAGGTATCGGCCACACTTGCCAGGTCCATGTTATTATTTCTGCACTGCTCTAACGCCTCAAACCAGGTGAGATTTTTGACAAGCAGCAGGATGGTGTGGTTACTGACGTTGAAGGGCTTTGTGGGGTAGCCGGGCTCCTCTAGTTTATCTGAAATGAGTAAGCCTTGTGTTAAAAGAACGTCGAAGAGGAAAGTTGTGCCAGAGACCGTTGGGTGTTTCCCTTTTTATTTCTCTGTGCACGTCATGCCTTTTGTTAGAGAGATGACAGGAAATTAGGGGAGAGAGCACATGCAAATGTATTTTCCAGGGTTAAGATATCAGGAATCAAAGTCTGTACTAAAAATGTTAAACATAATGAAGCATGCCTGTTAAACGAAGTAACAAGAGTGACTTGTTTCAGAAAAAGCTGGATAACAAAACAGTATTAAGTGTTGTAATAAATGTTGTACCTTACCTGCATAATGCTGGCAGACAGATAAGTGTTGCTGTTGTGAGCACGAAGAATAATCCCAGGTACCCAGCATGGCAGTGTTGGGATTATTCATCATAAACACGCAAAAATTTGTACTCTCTGGATCCCATGGCTATCAGAGAAGAACAAAAAAAGTACAAACAAAAATTTAATTGCTGGACAATCAAACAAATACATAAATAAAAGCCAACACAGCAGAACCAGGCATTGTCTTATTATCTGACGCAGTCCTCATCCTTTTTTAAACCTGCTGACTACATTACCCATAATGCAAACTAACTAGTGACAGTTCAGTCCGAGATTCAGGTGTGATACCCTCAGCAGATAATGTAGCTTTGAGCTGCTAGTCTCGAACAGAGATGAGGAGCAAGCTACAGAAGTCTGATAAGCTCGCTTCTTCCTCCACACATCCTCATTTTTAAGTAATGAAGATTCTTAAAAGCTTTGCTACAGTGAACAAAATTCTTTACACAGTCAAACAACTTAATTTGCCTTCGCCTCTAAAAACAGATGCATGTGCACAACAAGTGAACACACTACAAATATTGTCGCCCGTATTTTTTACATGTTAAAAGGGGTTTGCAACCAAAGGTCAAGAACTGGTTGCCAGTTTCTCAAAATGGTTGAGAGCCCAGAGCCCCAACTTTTCACACCTATGCTGTAGTACTCCCAAAAGACCTATAAATAGACTCTGATGTATAAGATCGGTGGAGTCACCATTTAATAAAGAAGTGAAGGTAAGAGGAACTCACGTTGATGTTCATGGTCTTGTGCATGCCAACAAGCAGTGGGTTAAAATTGGTGTATTTAACATCGGACTGATCCATCCACTCATGGTCGTCACTTTTGATTTTCAGACCAATCCATATCGTGTCCATGTTTCTCATGCCCGGCAAAAGGGTGGTGATGAAGTCTAAAACACACATACACACACATAGTACAGCAATTTTATTGTGAAGCACAGTACGCACTTTGAAGAACAGCAACAGGCATGTTTAACTATGTTTGCTTTGTTCATTAAACACAGAACTAGAACAACAGTGGCCCTCACCTTGTTCCACCTGGTCCGATATAGTGACCAGGGTTCCCCTCACTGACTGGCATAGCTCATTGGCATACTTGAACGTCACTGGCTTCAAGCTCCTCATCAGTGTGTAGCACTGAAAGAAAGACACAGGTACAAAAGCATTCAGCACTTCAGGTCGAGTTTATCGTGCTATACATGATTTTAATGTCAACAAGTTTGGCCTGATTTCTCTTGTAACAGAGTTCAAGTGTTTCAACAGTCTCCCAAGTAAAATAAAGATTAAATAAAATACGTGGGCGAACATATTTACAGCATTTAACATATTTTAGTTTTAACTGCAATTTGGTCTGATGTGATTCCAAGTATAACAACAAAACGTAGGGTTGCAAAAGTCCGTGAATTTTCAAAGTTTGGACATTTTCCATGTGAATTAATGAGAATTTATGGGAATAAACCGAGTATCCCGTGTATAACAACAGAACGTAGGGTCGCAAAATTCTGGGAATTCTTAAAGTTGGAAAGTTTTCATGTGAATTAACGGGAATAAACTGAGAATTTACTAAACTAAACTTAAATATAGTTGGGGAAAATATATTTTTTAGCATAATCTTGACTAACACAACCAGATATCATGCAAGTACACTTGAATATCTGCTATTCCTCAATCACGTGCACATAGCACACTGCTTACTGCAGGCCACGCCTACATACACAGACCCTGGACCAGACTTTGGAGCCCAGAGCACGAGACTATTGTAGCCACACATTTGAGCCTGTGGACTACATAGAACGAAGCAGGTTTTAAGTATGATATTTTATGATATTATGGGTCAAATATATTTGATGTATGGTATTAATGTTTAACTTGCAAAAAGCACATGAACAATTATTCATACAGTAGATAGCTGGCTGATAAGTTAGATGTTAAACAAGCTGTAGCTAGAATCATTTCATTGACATGATTATCATGATTCTCAGATTTGGAATAATTCCAAAAATGCTCCTGCTTAACTTCCCATAGAACGGTTCTGGAAGTTTACCAGAATTTTGATTTGCAACCCTAAACAGAAGTGAAACTATTTCAAAGCGTCATGCAGTGTTTAAAAGTGTTGAGGGATCAGACCTTATTTCTGAAGGACAGAGACCCATTGCCACACGGCAGTCCTCCAGGCTGAGGCTCCAGAGGGTTTATCTCCACTGATGTGACGTTGTGTTTCTGACACACAAAGGGCAATCGTTCCAAGCAACTGCGCTCATGCTCTGTGTAAATATGACAGTGATGTGTGTATTAGTAAAACAGGCTGTCTATTATGAATCAAATCAAGTGACGTGCATCAGAGCTTCTTTTTTTATGTTGCTATGTTGTTTTATGTTTATGTTTATGTTTTATGTATGCTTTAGAAAAAGGATGCAAAGCATTCAAATATTACATTTTCTAATATTATATTAAATAATAAGTTAAACTAAATTTTAAAAAGACAGTTGTACATGTAGTTTTTAAGCTCCTGAAAACTTGGTTGAATATCTTAAATCTTTTTCTAGAAGATTAAATATTTTTACAAAAATCAGAACAATCAGAGTCAAAAGGTTGGAAATATCATCCTCAGCTATCGCTCTACAAATTCATCCTAAATCTGTCATCAGATTTGAATAAAAGTGTAAATGTCTTTTTTTTCCAGACACATCCACTTCAAACCAGTAGAGTGTGAGGAAAGACCCAAATACACAGAAGTCAGAACTGCTCTAACTGGCAGAACATTTAGTTTTCATGTCTCTCATAGCAGAAAGCTCATTATTCGGAGCAGTTATTTTCATTTTATGTATTAGACCTTCTGGAAGCTATTTGTCTGCTTTGTACGTTGGCTGAACCAAGAGTTCATCTTGGTCGAAAAAAATAAGAAATAAAACATTTGACTGCTCATACAAAGTATATCCCAGATTTCCAAAACTGCACAATACTGATATTTCACTATTAAATTAAGTATCAGTATATAATTTAAAACGTATTCATAATGATCCCCTTCTTATTCTCATTTACTGATTAAGTTTGACTGAGTTAGAAGTTATAAAGATTTTATTTTTTTGGCCTTTTCAAGCTTTATTGAACAGAGACAGCTGAAGGGTGACAGGAATGTGGGGAGAGAGAGAGAGAGATGGGGCTGCAGGTCAGATTTGAACCCTGGGCTGTTGTGGCAAGCCTGAGCCTTCGTGCATGGGGCTCTACGAACTGAGCTAACCGACGCCCCGACTGAGTCAGAAGTTGTTTTCTGTCCAACAATATGGTGAATTAAAAAAATATCCGTAATCATACTCAGCTGTGTAGAAACATTATGATGTTTACTCACCTGGAAAGAAGTTTTCAGGACTGATGGAGGTGCATCTGCCCAGGAAAAGTGAATGATAAAAGTAGATCTGGGTGTACCTAGAACATACATTATTTAAGTCAACCTCAACGTACATACAGATCATAAACATCTGTTTGATGTACAACATGAACAGTGTATTTTTGTGACTGTATTGGCTTACGTCATGGGGAATATCTGGCTGGGGTTTCTCAAATCGATCCACCAGTTTTGCTTTGGAGAACTTGATATCTGTACAAAAAACATGCAAGCTTTAGTATCACGTAATAAGAGGAATGTGTAATCAGCTTAATTACCTCTTCCCTTAAACAGACAGTATGAAATACAGTAATCATAAGGACAGCTATTTTTTCCAGGCAAAGAACAACACACACAAGAGAGAAAAACACTGAGATTAGGGAGCTAAATACAAGGTTAAATACCCAAAATAACATCATGTATGTTAAATGTTTGCCTGTACTAGATGTATGTGTAAGGGCTCTCCTGTGATTTAGTACTGCACTTGCATACATTTGGAGGACTCCAAAGAACACAGTGGCCGAAAGTGATGCAGCCAAGGAGGAGATGTACTTCTCATTTTTAGATAAATGAATTTGGTGGCGACTTTCAGTAAACTGTGAAGTAAGCGCCACTAAAGCTTTTACGTAAATGATGTTTTTTGTTTTGTTAAGCGATTGGCTTGGAGGCAAATATTTCTTCTGCTTTAGCTTGACTGCTTCCAGCTGTATTCTCAAGCAAAAAACTGTCAGCTTCCCATGACCAGAGGATTGAGGAAAGAACTGTGAAAGTCATTCGGCTTTACAAATCATCTGCGGATGCCAATGAGGAGAAAAACAAAAGAAAACAAGATGCCAAAGAGAGAAAAAGACAGGGGGTGATTTCCAGTTCACTCCAGTTTGAGGCATTTGACCTTTGAGTTAACCGACTATTTGTTAAACCCCACCCTCAAACAGCGATCATCCGATAATTGCTTAGCAATCGAGCTAGGCATGGCAGGCCTGCTATCTAGAGTAATTGGGGAATGAGAGGAATCAAAAAACAAGCGCAAAAGTGTAAGGAGTGGAATAAGCAGTGAAGCCACAGAAGTGCATATATTTACCTGGTACTGCTTTAAAACGAATTGGCTAGAAACATTAAAAAAGTCATCTGGAGACAGTTTTTACCCAGCTCAAGGAGTAGCATTAGTTTGATAGGTACATGGTGCTGATAACATTTTCAGTCGTGATTTTAGCTGACAAAATCAACAAATGAGAAACCTCCTTTTGGCTACCTTTGTCTGAAATCAAGGACTCACTGTTTTAGAATTCCTGAGAGTGCCACCGTTATCACTGTGACTCCTACAAGCAGGTGCAGCAACAAAAAGTACCAGAGCACAAAAATGTGATCAACTCTTTGTCACGTACATTTTTTAAGTACTGGTGAACCTGTCCAGCAGCGGTTAAGCTAAGCGGTGAAGCCAGTTTGCTGCCATTCGATTTGCAATAGTCCTTGGCCTCCTCAAAAGAAAGCTTAGGCTCATCAACGAACCAAAACTCTGCCCCATCTACAAAGATCGATGTCTCATGGTGCCCAACTGAAATACACAACAAGAATTTTATACAGTGTCAGCAGGCATATTACATCAAGACAAGACATGTGCAAAGATGAAATTATTCTTTTTGTAGGTGCCGATGGGTCATTACCGGGATTATACCAGTCTGGGTTCTTCGGTGTCTTTCCTGTTGAAGCATAAACAAAGAATGATTTAAAAACACACAAAGAACAAAGAACATGTTCCAGTAGATGTATGTATAAGCCCCATAAAGTAGTGAAGTACATGAAGTACTGTGTGTGACATTACAAATCTTTTTAATTAAGCAGTCGAGCGATGAGAGATGTTTGCACTTCACAAACAAAACCCAACATTTGCTTTGTGCGCACGCACACACACACACTACACAGTAATATTTATATATGTAGACTTACCGCGGGGTATTTGGCAGGCCCACTCTAGCCTGGCGTCACAGTGAAATGGCGTGGAGAAGAAAGGAGTGGGGGGTAAGTCGTGGAGCAGAAACACAAACAGGTGTTTCAAGGTGCTCTTCATTGTCTAGTGAGGGCACAGATTGTTTGCACAAATATCACAGAAATGTACATGAAAAAGTGGTTTCATACCTGTGACACTGTTTCTCTTTTAATCAGTAACTGAGGCAGACTAAATGAGAGCAAAGGTCAGAGTCTGAAGCAGTAGTAAGAGTGAATCATCTGGCAGTGGCACACCCTTTTGTGTGGAATACAGGAGTCAAACAAACAAAACGAAATCATCATCACAGCCAGTTTGATGTATGATAAGTGACCTCCTAATGTCAAAAAAAGAGGAACCACTGTACTGACCAGCAAAGAAAGACACTTTATTCACTTCTGCCTTAACGGTCTATTTATTGGTAGAAATCCACTATGCCCACCTTGAATGCAGCACAATCCCGACTGTATTCATCATCCTCATGGAAATCATGGTGTAAAACATCCACAGATACCTGTCGTGAAAACATTTAATAAACAGACTTCAGCCCTCAGATGTAAATGCAGTACAAGTGTCTAAAAGGGGCAGTTTAAGATGCAGGCTTATATGCTTTGGTTAATCCTGCACAGAATTTTGAAACAAAATCAAAAAGATATCTCACGATAGATACCATATGTCTTCTTAAAACGTGTTTGGGAGGGGTTTAGAGTTCAGAGGTTTATACTCACAGGCTGCCCATTGCTCCACTGCCAGGAGCGATCGGCCGGGTTTCTCCTATTCAGGCCGACCCAGAAGTACCGATTATCACTGCAGCAAGAACACAGGCACAAACCAACATCATTCATGGCACTTAACTAATCTTCTTTCAACTAGAAAAGGTGATAACATTTATTCTAAGCATCTTTAAAAAGGATGTGGATATCTTATTCTTAGAACAGTTTAAACTCAAGTCAGGAGATGGTACGTGTTTATTTTAAGGTTTGAGTGAAGTGCTGAATCTTTATGTGAACGATACAAGGAGGTTAAATTTTGAGTTATGCGTCTGTGAAGACAAACCGGCATGTGTCTTGATTAAGCCAGTCTAATGTGAGGTGATTGTCACACATAATAACCCCACACTCTGCTGCATGAAGTACGTTTAAAGGTGATGTGTTCGTGTGAGAATGTTACAAAAAAGACAAATACAGTAATGCTTCAAGGGAAGAAAATGTATACCTGATGGTTTCTCTCATGATGGTGTGCAGGGCTCTCATCTCAACAATATTTGTGAAGCTGGGCAGGCTGGCTCCCAGAGCCCGACAGAACCTCTCAGCCTCCTCCCACGAGCGCTTCCTGCTCACCCTTTCGCTGTGAAACACCTGACGCGGTGAAAGGACAGTTTACAACAGCTAATAAAACAGTAAAGTAACAGACTGGACTACTGGAGTGTAAATAAAGCCAGTTTAGCTGCCGTCAGAGACAAAGTGACAACCTGCACAATAAAAAGCTTTGCCGCAACCTGGTGACTAGTTGGAGAATTTTATTCAATCAATGGTCAGTTCAGTCAGTGGTGAGAAGGTGTCCAGGAGTCTAAGATGTCTTATGTTGAGAGGTTTATAGAAGCTTGGTCAAGGAAAATATGCTCATCATGACATGAAGCCTCAATTTTGAAGAGGCCATCCTCTCTCTGGCTCGTCTATATGCCCTCAGGATAGTGCCACGTCTACTCTAGGTCCATAAAGTTACGTATTTGTCAATTGGTCATTAGTCAAACAAGCAAATATGTTAACCTTTAGTGGTCTGACTTCGACTCTGTGGAGGTTTCTATGTTGTGTACCTATCTGTCATATCGAAGTTGAGACTGACCTATCCTCTGACCTCGGTTACCATAGTAATGATCAAAATGGCTCCTGTTTTCCTAAACACAAACATACAGCTGTCCCTCCGTATGTGGCATGCTAGGATAGAAAAATCTCTCATTACCTACCACTTCTTTCTAACTCTACTAACGTTTAAGTCTTCAGCTTCAACTGACACAAAGTGTAAAATAGAAGCAGTTCCCCTTTAACTCCTATTATAACCATTATCACCCACAAGTGTTTACATGACCGCATTGTTAAAAGACACAATCTCTCAAACAGACCTTGTAGCAGTATTTGATGTTTGGCTTGGACGTCCATCCAATAGGACAGGTTGCGTTGGGGTTCGGCTCTGGTTCTGGTTCTGGAGGTGGACCGAGGTCTTTTCTACAAATGGTGCCGGCCTTAAAAGTGGTACAGTTCTTCACTTCCCACTTGCCTATGGGTTTTGCAGTGGAAATAACTGCACAAGCTCCATCCAGATCTGAAATACACGTGTAGATGAAACACAAAAGGAGTCAAATTTATTGTGTGAACCATGTTTTATTAAAATGTTTGACTTCGAGATGAACAATCTGCAGTATTATTTATTTTTCCGCTCATTAAATGTAGGCCTGTTGTCCTGGTAAACAGAATGCTTTGAACACAGACATTAGATAACATTCAGGGTCAGTTTACTGAGTGAGTTTACTCAGCATTGCACATCAACAATCTACATCTATACTTTTTTAGTTCCATTTATACTATGGCCTCCATAAACTCATCATGCCTGATTTGTGTTTGTTAAACATGTAACTGTGGCTGTAACACATGTATCAGTAAAGTATGTTATCCATCTATCCATTACTAGTGTATGTGAAACAGTAAATGGTTAAAAGTAACTAGAACCTGGACCTTGTTTTCCCACGTTTTTGTGTCAAAGTGACTAATGGGGACAACAAGTTTTAAGTGAGAGCATAGCAGCCTGCAGCCAGGACAAGGACAATGTAATCTTTATAAGAAAATTGCACACCGTCCATTAAAAGTGTGTGTTTTTGCCACAAACCAGCTCAGATTGTGTGAAGAGGAAGTGTCTGACAACAACAACCCTTGATAGAGATTATATGTTTTCAGTTCCTTTAACTTGATCTGTTGTGTGTCTTTCCAGGTCTCACTCAAAGAGAGGACTCATTCTGAAATCTCTACAGAGGTAAGGCGACTTGTTGGAGTAAGTCAATGGTGGGAACCAGGTTCAAAAATACAGAAGTTACCCATTATGACTTTTTATGCATTATTAAGTTAGTAAATCTGAATCTCCACACTAGGAGAAAGCACCATACTCTGACAAGAGAGGTTAAGAATTTAAATTCAACACATTATAATACTATACTACACTATAAGTTAAACACAAGTCGCTTGTGCCATGGCTAGTTCTCCCATCTCACGCTATTCCTGCATTAAATACTAAGGGAAGCAGCAGAAGCAGCATGGTTTTTACTTACTTGGTTCAAACCAGCCCCAGTTGGTGTATGTAACCACACCTGAGGACCCATCTTGGCTCAGCCACTGGTACTCCCTTGTGTTCTTAATGTCCTGCAGCCCTATCCAAAAATACTGAGGCTCCTTGCTGATATGCTCTCTGAGCAGACGACTGATAAAGGCCTGCTCGAATCTGAAAAGAACAGTCAAAATATAAGAGACTTTTTCCTGCACAAATGTGGAAAGGACAGTTAAAATTAGTAGTAGTACACACGTGATGAATGATGAGTTATAAATGTGCCTTAGAAACAGAGGACCTAAATATGTGGGATGCAACCGATAAGCAAGCAACAGGGTCAGCAGCTGAACAGACTCCTACCTGTTTCGTATAGTGACGTTACAGCGATCTTTGAAGGATACTTGTTTGGTGTTCACTTGAAAGCAGGAGTTACCGTGTCTCCTCCAACCCTGCGGGATTGACAGCAATAAGACTTAAGCTACATTCAAGCAACTGCATGATAGCAAGTAATCTAAACAAAATAAACACATTTCATGATTATTGCATGAAGGTCATGCTCAAGATGTCCAAATGTGGAAGGACAGATATCGCTTGCAAACATGGACATTAACACATGAACAAAAAAAAAACAAATAACAGTGCAATCCTGTGCATGTAGTCTTTGAGTCTAGATCTAAATGACATGATATGATGAGCAGATACTCAGTCAGTTATCAACAATCTTCTAAAAAGATCATGCAAAGTACAGCAGGCTTCCTTAAAAAAAATCTAGTTGTTTAGGAAATACTTGCATCTTTATATGGACATCCGTCCTGTGTCACCGATTCCTGGACCTTTCCTTTCTTCTGACACATAAAAGGTAGCATGTGTGAGCAGTCCGAAAACCTCCAAGCATGAGACTGTGGAGAACGGACACAGGTTTGATTTTGCAAGCCGCATATAAACAAACTCAGTACAGTAGACCATAAGAAGACAAAGGCAGAGCCTGGGCAGTACACACACACACACACACACACACACACACACACACACACACACACACACACACACAGGCCTAACACAAAAGGACTGGATACAATGGGAGGGTTTGTACACACACACATCCACAATTACACACACACACACCTCTCCAGTGTAAGAGACACAGCTGATTTCCTGAGTGGGCCTGGATGGTTGGTTTATGCCCCAGTAGGTGAAGGTGACGGGCGCTTGGTCAATCCACTTGAGGACGGTGGTATTTATGCCGAAACCTTGCAGACCGATCCACACATCCAAAAACTTGTTATCTATTGGAGCGTGACACACAAAAGAACATCACTTTATGATTTATTTGAAATCCACAGAAAAATTCTTCAAAGAAACCAAATCACATTAAAACAATCGTGAACATTCACATCAAAGAAAAGTGACTTGTTTAGGACCGCCTCAATAAATAAATAAATATAAGAAATCTTAAAATGAGATTTACCGGCATGGAAATTAGTGCTGATCATCTCTTTGATGTCGATGGAGTGAAGGCTGGCCAGAGAGCCTCCCTCTGTGTTGTTACAGTGCTTTATGGCATCTGTAAAGGTTTGAGGTTTGTCCTTCACTAACTTGTAACACCAGCCGTTCCACGGGACCCAACCTTCCGCACACACCGTTTCTTTATATGCAAAAGGCTCTGTGGAGAAGGAGTAAGACAGAGAGAAGATGTGAGGTCAGGCCAATATTATTCTATATATCCCAAAATCAATTTTAGCTCAAAGGAGCTTCATAATCTGTCCAACAGGGAAAAGGAGAGCACCAGAGGAGAGAACAACAATAATATATATACATATAAAGGAAGCATCTAATGTACATGTGCATGTGTGTGTGTGAACTGCTTTTAGAAACCAGAAAGAGGAAGCTAAAGTACAGTATTCATGTCAATTCATCTGTCCAGGTGCTACGGGCTGATAGTGAAGCAGCCCTGTTAGGAGCCATGCAACAGCATAGCTGTACTGAAATATCTCAACACCTATTACATCTGTAAATCAGCATCATAGCCTTGTCACTGTGAGCTTGTAAGCATGTGGACCTTAGCATTATGCTCAAAGCACTTGTGTACTAAAAGGCTAGCGTGTCTTGTGATTATAAATCCTGTTTTCATTTGAACAGAGGAAGCCAAAGTTAAAAAAAAAAAAAAAATTAAATCTAATTGCGAGCAGCTGTACAATAAATGAATAAAAAAACAGTTACAGGCACATCTTGGATCTAAATCAGGATCTGTCAGATCACCAGGAAGAACAATAACAAGCAGCAAAGCTGACAGAGGGAAGACAAAGATAGTTAAAGACGAGGGCAGGGAAATAAATATCCGTAAATAAAAAAGATAAAAAGGTGACATCACTCAAAAGCAGGCCTATACAAAGGGCTAAAACGCTGTAAATAAATGTATTAGTCTTAAGTAAACTTCACTTCCCACTTGGAGTTATGAGAGCAGAAAGTGAAGGCAGCGGTTAACCTACCTGGTGCTGCTGCTGTGTGGGAGGCATTGACACTCTTCTTGCAGATGTACGGCAGTCGTTTGTTGCACGACTCAGATTCATAGTTGCGTTTAGAGTTCAGTACTCCACAGTCTGTCTCGATAATCATGGAGAAGGATGGCATTCCTGTCAAACACATTCCCACACACACAAACAATCAATCAATAAATAAATAAATAAATCACATAGTGGCTGTGACAGCAGAGCAGAGGAGAGGCATATAGCATCTTTCTATTTTCAGAAACAAAGAGGTGAAATTAAAGAAATGTTTAATGTTGCAGCAACACGTCAACACAGCGCTGCTTATAGCAACACTGACATGCTGCAAATTGTGGCAACAACAAAGAGCTCATATCAGTAGCAGGCCAGATGGCTGCAGTACCCTTAATGTTCAGACTGCAGTGTCAGAAGACCACCAAAAGAATAAAACAGCAAACATATTACAATAGCTAGAAGCTTTTATAAAGCCCTCCATTCAGCCATATTAATGGGTTATTCAGCAACACTAACAATCCCAATGCCACACTGTGTCCAAAAACCAGGCACAATGAGCTTCTTTTCAACACTGGCCTCATTGTTTCTCTGACTGACACCAAGTCTTAGTTTATAGAAAGGCAGCGACAGCAGATCACAAAAGGATGCAGGTTTTCTTGCACTATCAACAGCAGGTGTTATAAGCAACCGTGCAACAAGTGTACTGTGGTTGTGCAGAGTGGCTCAGAAGTGAGGCATAGATCACTAAGTAAGAAAAGAAAAAAAATAAATCATCACCCGTTTCCCAGCGCAGGACGGAGAGAGGGGATCCATCAGACCACTGCCAGCCCTGAGAAGTGTCTAATTGGTGGAGGCCGATCCACATCCTCTCAGGCATTCTGTCGAGGCCTTCCAAAACTGCACAGAGCGACAACAGAGCATTAAAAAAAAAGAAATGATGAGCCTAAGATGAGACAACAAGATCATTTCAAGACAATAAAACACAAACACAGGGATGCACAATAAAATACTAAGAAGGACAGAGAGGGGGAAGAGTAGGAGAACCATACTGACAGCGGTTGATTGAGTTAAAGGGAACTACTGCAGCTCGAGTCAGACTTGTGATGTGGTTTTTAACTTCCCAAATCTTAAAGTGTCTTTCACAAATGTAAAGCTGCTATTGCAGAGTCTGCACTCTCAAATAACATCAATAGGAGACATATTCTAGATGCTATCTATGTCACATTCTCAAGACACAACGGATGATACCACACACAGAGGATACCATGCAAAGTCCAGATTTTAAACACAAGGCAGAGCTGCTGTTGTGTTTTTAATATTTCTAGTCAATCAAGTGCATATGATCCACAGACCTCAGAGAAGGAATAAAATGCATGCTGAGCCAACAAGACTGTTTAGTTTACTTTGAAATATTTCCTGTGCTTCAAATCTATTTTAATTTTATTTGATGTCATTTTTAAAATCTTATTATAAGTCATTCCAATTTATTTGCATATATAAAACACTTTGACTTTGCCTCTGTTTGAAATGTGTTGTATAAATAAATCTGCAATGCCGCAAACTTGTCCTAATTGTTTTAAGTTTCCTCTTTATAATAATACATCAGAGACACGAAAGTTTTAAATTGACAGCACAGTGAGCGAGACTCTACAAAGAAAGAAAGAAAAACAAAAAGGAGAAGAAGAAGGAGAAGAAGAAGTAGTCATGTGGCACCTTGTGTGACAAATTTATGGTCATTACCAACAAAACCGAAACATATGAGTCAGGTTATTCTAAGTGACATAGAAGTATAAATGAGTCTATGTCTTCACTCGTACAAACAGATGGCTCTTTGTCATTCTAGCTTCACTTTTTTTCTTCTCTTTTACTTTCACACAAAGAACAAGTGGAAACAAATAAGTCTGAAGAAGTGAAACAATAAAGAAAGTCATTACATGGAACCATTTTGAACTTCTACTAGACATAAATGAGACAAAACATTTTTTAATGACTGTTCTTTGCGTGACTGATTAAATAAGGAAGATATTTACCAACGATAATCAGTTTGTTAAAGATAATTTGTAATATTCCTATCAATACATTTCTTAAATCACTACATTTTGTGCATTGTTTGGACATGAAAAAAAATCATAAATATTTTGACTTTGCTTTGCACTTAAAATATTTAAAATATGATTTTTAAATTTCCGCACGGGTCATTTTAAAATGCTCAGTTGTCAATAGTTTTGTAGCCTGCCAACTTTATTACCTGTGCAGTTTTTAAGTGGAAATGTGTGACGCATTCCTCTCATATCAAAGCATTTGATTGTGCTGAATCCGTCGTGTCCAACACGAATGACTTTGAATTTTGTTTTTGTTTTTGCCGTTTTCTGCTCAAAGGTGGAAAAGGAATTAAAAACAGATGATGAAGAAGAAATCGCTCTTACAGGTCATGGAGTGGAGATCGTCTGGCCCAGAAATACTCAGGAGATCAGCTCCCTGACTACGACATGAATCCAAAGCTTCCTGCCAGGACACTGCGGCACTGGAAACAAACTCATAGCAGAAATCCCCTTCCGGCCCGGCAAACAGAGTCTGGCATCCCTCCTCTGCAAAGTCAAAGAGACGAGTGTAAGTATCTATGTGCGTCACTCAGTTTTGTTAATGAAGTATGGAATTTAGTGATTAATTACAAAGAGAAACAAGCTTTGCACACATCAGCTTCTACATTTTATGTCATTAATATCATGATTGTGTCAACCATGCAACATAAATGGAGACAAAAGTAGATTATTTTACAGTAATGCTGTCTCCATAATTAATGTATTGCGGAGTAAAAGGGCCAAAACTCCTGAAACATGATCATATAAAAGCTCTACATGCCAGGAATTAGACAGTGTCCCATCTTTCTGTCTTGGTCATAGTCCGATGTGGTGCCACACCAGGACAGTCCAGGGAAATCTGCATCCGGGAGGCATCCATGATACCAGCTGCCATTGTACTTGAAAGGGAACTCACAGGGAGCGCCGGCAGAGTTCCCACTGGTGGAGTGAACGACTGCAAAGAAAGGAGAGGAGAGTCTCTGGTAATTGTGTCAACCAGAAAATATGTCAGGACAGTGATTTCTGTATGTCTCGCTGCGTACAACAAACCACTTCTTCTTCTTCTTCTCAAGACACACAAACACATGCCTAGAAGATAAGTTCACTAAGATTAACCAAGGTCAGACGGAAATCATATCTTTGGAAACATTGTTGGACAAAAATGTGTTTATTTCTGGACAACAAAACCACAGAGACAGAAGACAATTTGGGCATAGTAAGTCGATTTATTATCTATTTACCTAGTTCCTGTTTTTTCTGTCCTTAGACCTTCGAGTTTAAATGACGAAACACTACATTTAACGCTGAACGTAGGTGTCTACATACTGTGGGCACCTTACCCAAAACTTGCATCATCATGCTACCTGTACGCATGTCATTGCGAACAAGAAGAAATAAGATTCTGTAATGAAGAAGTAACAAGTGAGTGAAACCGCCTTGGTGCTGAAAATCTGATAACAGAAGATGTGACGATGTGAGTTTGTTGTTTCAAAGACAGAAAGAGAAATTAAATATCGTGTAACCGTTTCAGTTCAGACAGACGTGAACCTTGAATCTAAGATCGCTACAAAAAACAAGAGGCATTCACACGCGAGTGCCTCTTCATGTCAGCCTAGATCCTCTCCATTTTAAGTTTTGATTATGTATGTTGTGAAGACTGATATTAAACCACTCACACACTTATTTTCTGGGTCATCAAAATAAGCGGTGAGTTAAAAACGGTGACACCTGCAAGTTCAACAGTCTCAGACGTAAGTTTCATATCTTGGCAACAATTCCTCATGAAATAACAAATTATTTGTGTCAGAAAGATTTGTTTTTTTGAATGAGAGTCACTCAAATAATGCTACTGTATGTCTTACAAACGACAATAAACAAGAAGCCAACAAGTCTCACCACAGTTATTAGAAAAAAATTGGTCAGTCACACTTTCTCTGCCTACTTTCATGGATAGTTCAGAGTGCGATACACCAAAAACAAATTAATTCCTGACAGGTGGGGGTGTTTTCATTTGATTTTAAAGTGTGTGTACGTGCAGTCAACAATGCCTATGAAACAAAACTGAAAGCAAGCTTTTGCACTGCACCGTGCAAACCCACTTCACTTGAAGAATCATAAAGCACTCTCCAAGGAATTCCCCAAAAAGAGAAGAGGTACTTTCTGGATCCGAGATGCCTTTTTAAATATTAAAGTCTTGATCTTGTCTTAACCGTGTTGTAACCTAGCATAAAGGAGTAATAATTGATAGGAATGAAGATAATCAAGTAGCCGGTTTATGTTTTAAATGTACCAGAACCTGTTTGCCCAGAGGAGGTAACATATCATGAGGCTGTAAAGTACATTCATTTCAGGAAGTTAACTTTCTGCTACAGTTTATGTATTACACTTAACACTTTCATTTCCTGACTGATAATTCCCCCAGAGCTCCGTAGCAGACAGCTTGAAGTACACCATGTAAGCATTTTCTCCATCATATAAGATAAAGGCAGCCACACTCACCATGATATGACCTCTGGCAGATGTTGTCCTGGGATCCTTCTCGTAGCCAGTTATCAAGAGTGTCGCGTTTGGCTACAACTTTGCCATCGCTGACCACCAGGCCCATCTCGTAAACGGTGTAAACAGCTCCTTCCAGGCAACGCCACCATAGCAGAATGTTGGAGCCACAGTCGACCAGGGCCAAGGACTTGCTGCGCACGTCCAACGCCAAGCAGAGGGACGTGGCCACGTGGAAGAGCCGGTGACCCGAACCCCACTTCCACAGATTGGACCTGTTGTCCGCGCCGCATGAGGTGAGACTCAAGTCTGATGAAGTCCCCGTGCCCAGGCACTCCCCCGTACTCACGTGCTTGATGGTGAAAGCATCCTTGTCTGTGGTGATGGGACAGACACAGAAAGAAAACTTTTTTTTAAGGCCATATATGCAAAATCCTTGACCAAACAAAGCAGCTCCAAGCACTTGAAACTCACAGTAACAATTCAGCACACTTGAGATAATTTCCTCTGCTCTGTGGGAGGTTTTAACAACCATGCGGGGAGTCTACATTCTTACTACAAGAAAACACAACCCTGAGGGACAAAACCAACGCTGGTAAAAGACTGTTTTCAGATTTCCTGGACTTGCCTTTGAATTCTTTTATATCAGCAAGAGATAATAGAAGCGGGCCACTCGTTGTCACATCACGCCTGTGCAAAACCCCTGATTAATATCTCTTTAAAACATTAACAAGAAAGAAAGCCATTTAACAGGAAATGGCTGCAGGTCCAACAAAAGACTAACCACTAACTACATTTGTAAATCACCATAACTGTGTGGAGAAACCAGCGGTAAAACAGTGGGGAAAGTATTACAAAGTACAATATAAATAAGATAAAATAAGATTAAGACTTCACATGAGGGAAATCCACTTGTGACAGCAGCTTACAATACACAAGGTGGATACAGAAATACTCATACTATATTATATATATATATAAGACATATAGAAAAATGAAGATATACTTGCAACAGAAAAAAATTAAAAGAAAACAGCAAATAGTAATACAATGAAATAAAAAGGTCAGAGACATTTGACATTTGATTTGTATAATGCACATATATATCTACATATAGCAGTAAATATGATTAACATGGGGAATTAAGTTGAAACTTTATTAGAGAAATTAATTTTTTTTTAAAACCCTCACACCTAAAGGTTGTTTTATTGGGCTGATTCCAACATTTTCTTTAGACTTATTTTTTGAAATTTGACATTTTTTTTAGGCCAACAACATAAAAATATAAATAAAGTGTGGAGAAGTCTTTGAAACGACATTAACATGGGTAATACATGTAAGTTACCCAGCTTCTCTGGAGGAAAATATGAAGCAAACAGATAAAAATCAGCTGGCATGCATACAGCGCCTACGCACATAGGCTTACTAAAATAGAAAACAATATCATGTTTCAGCTGCACCGTATAGCACTGCAGCCGCTCAGGCTCGTTTCATAAACAATAGCTCTGCATAATACGAGTGCAGATGTAAAACATGACAGACGTGAAGGGGAGGGAGGGATGAGTATGCAATTTGTTTGACCTGTCAGAATATGGTGTGGCATCACACTGGCTGGCTGGCTGGGGGATGGGGACGATGCCAAACTAACTAAGTTAGTAAAAGCTGGTTTAGTATCTGCCTCCACTTGTTGTAGTCTAACAGGTTTGTAGCTATTGTCCTCGCATTCATGTCGCGCTTTTGTTGACGGAGAAGTTATTACAACCAAAACGAGTCGAGTGTGAATTCTTTTTGAAATAAATAAATAAGTAAAATAAATAAATAAAATAAGTCAAAGAGAAAGTGCGGTTAGCTTTTATGAGGTTGGTACTTACCAAAATTTGTAACTTCAACCGGTGAGCAAGTCCCCAAGAAAACAGTTGACCGCAACACAGTCAACAAACAAAGGCAAAGTGTCGCTCCGGATATTTTCAGCATGGTCACGGCAGAGTCTCTTTGTCGGATTCATAAAGAATCTGCCGTCCGTGGGGTGTTGAGCTGTGAATATAGGCCGCTCAATAAGTCAACTCTGAAGCGAAAGCGAGCAGATAACTGAAGCTAAACTCAGCTCCAACTGTCACTGACGTTTCCACGCAGTCCCGCGCCCACCAACCGACAAGCTGGCGCGAGGCACGACGACGGTCAGCACATCCGGTTTGACCTAACAAAAAAGTCCATCATTAAGCGACATTACTGTTCAATAAAACAAGTTAATAAATAAATCATTTTAAAAATTACTGTACATGGAAACGATAAAATAAGTTAATAAAATAATTTGAAAAATTACTTGATAAAAATACAAAATATTACCATACATGAAAAGGATAAAATAAAATAATAACAAAAAGAAATACATGATAAAAACACAAAATATTATTGTACACGAAAAGGATAAAATAAGTACATTAATATATATATATATAATATATATAGATATATATATAGAGAAATACTGTATATGTATTACTGTAAAATAAAATAATAATAATAAAAAAATACATGATAAAAATACTAAATATTACTATCTCAAAAAAACACAGAATACAATTCAGAGTCCAAATCATGATCTACAAAGTAAAAAGAAAAAAAAGAAAAAAGGCAGATATTAAGTAAAAATTCAAAATTCAAAAACTAAAACATACTTACAGCTAACTAACAAAATTATAACAAACCAGGTCAAACAAATTATGGTGCACTAAGTCCAAACAATTACATATTCATGTGACATGATTATGACATACTACATCAAATTTAAGACATACTTGAAGTGGTGAAGTAAATTACGAGACACAATTTGAAAGCTTCAGACAAAGAAACTTTGACTCTTCTTGTTATTTTCCTGTTTATCACTGTTTTTCAACTTGAACTTCTTCCTCTATGAGTAATTTATTGTAGCTTGTCACTTTCTGTAATGTATGTAGACTGAGAGGTATGCAATATTTTGGGTGCTTTATTCTATCATTCCAATTTTTTAGGACTTTGTATCAATTTGTTCTCATTGTTTTCAGCTTGCGTTTTTATTAGTGCTTATTTTAATACACCAATGCATTAGGCTCCAGTCAAAAACACCCAATTCCATCATTGCAGTTTTCATAGATGGAACTATTTACTGAGTTTCTTAGACACTACTGGTGTGATGGGGCAGTTTTCCCATGCGCTCTGTCTCTTTCCATTTAAGACAATATGCACACTAAATATAATTTTCCTCACAATAATAACTGATAAAGATATTGTGTCCTTTAACTAGGCGAAAGAGCTAGTGAGCCCCATTTTCCTTTCCTATTTCAGTGAGCGTTTCTTGAGAAACAGGAATGTTTGGGTGATTGTGAAATAGTCAGTACAGAGGATAGAGACAGATTGAAAACAGTGGAGGAAAACTGTAACTGGCAGGGCCTGTTGATGAGGCCAGAAAGGCATGCTGCTCTCACCTTTTTGATAAGTTAATTCATCATAATTAGTAGCTCCTTCATCATATAAAGGTAGTGAACATGGAGGGTTTGTTTTTTCTTTTCCATCTACCCTCATCCCTCTTATAATCTCTCCTATGGCAATGGATGACATCATTATATCCCCAGGGACAGTTTGGCCACTGGGACTAGTTTAGTCTTATTTGGCACCACAGTATCAAGGACTACTATAGGGCACAATTCATTAAACCAAAACCTGGCTGCAGATCAAACATGTGAGAATTCACAGTATGAGTTCAGCCCAAACACAAGATCCAAGGGTGTGCCCACGGTTAGGTGTGTGCTGCACAAGGTTAAATGGTTTTGCAGTGTTGGGAAATTCAGTGACTGATGATGATGATCTGTCTAATTCAGTGGAATTAGACAGATCATCTAAATGAGCGTTAAAATCTCCAACAACAAATGATGTGTCACATATGAGTATGACAGATAAAAGCAGGTTGGATATCTCTGTTTCTACAACACCCCTTTATGTTGTTATGTTGGTAGGATGCTGACGCCTCCCTCTTTAAATCCAGAATGTGTGCCTGGGTATATTTCATAACCATATATTAAAAACCACAACCTTTCTATAATACCCTACATGAGGCAATAAAAAAGAATTAGGTCTGTCTGAACAGCACATTTTTCATGTGATGCTTTAATTCTGAAGGCGTAATCACTCGTCTTCCGGTTGTGCCCTTGTATTTTCTTCCTCTTTACAATGGTTCCCTCCCTTCACATTCCCAAACGGCCCGGAAATTTTCTCCAAATTAACCTCCACACGCCCACTCGGTTGTTTCCGTCAGACCAGAGCGCACGCTTGTTGTGGTTTTCATGCACCAACTTCCTGATTTGTTCAAAAGGAGGAGTAGATCCAAATTGTTATGCAAGGGACCAAAACTGCAAACAACTGACCTTTAAGTGGATATAGATAGTGCTCAGTTAAAAAGTATTGTGATATGAATTCTTTGATCTCAGTTATTTTATGAGGATGTTCCAGGAGGAAAGGGCACATTATAGTCATAATCAGCAGAGGGAGTGTACAAAAAGTGGAAGTAATCGATGGACTGAAAAGGGGAACAGGGGATTTTCTTCGATTCCTCTGTTATTCACACAGCAAGACTCAGTTATGAAACTGCAATTGTTAGGCCTGACTTGAATTTATTAAAAACACAAAGAAAATTGTGCAAAATACATCTAATAATTAGCCTTTCCACCAGCAGACAAAAGTGAACAAATCCAATTATCAGTTATAGCCTTACACATTTTCTGTTAGTTGTGAACATACAAAAAAACCTCTGGTATTAATATACAGCATGTATACTTAAAAAAATAAACTAAAAATACAAAAGTAATACTGACAAAATTGCTGTACCACATGTGCAGCTCTGACAGCTCCTGAATTCTGAATGAAATATACAAAATTACATCACAAATATCATAGGTAACTGACAGGTAGACCAAGATTTTCCTTCACCTGTTCCAGTCTTATTGAGTAAAAATCTTTATTATCCAAATTTTTTCCCATATATATATTATATATATATATATATATATATATATATATATATATTTTTTTTTTACCAATTGAATAAATCGTAATACTGAATGATTGCAAGTGTTCAGTACCTCTTTTAACAAGTTCAAAGCTCTCTAGCATCCCTTCAGTTCTTCAACATTCTCATTCATGTGGACTTTGTTAGTCTAGAAATTCAAATGAGGGCTCTTCAGTGTCGACACAAGAAACATCATCACAAATATTTGTCTCGTTGAAAGGATTTCAACACATGAAAACTGTAGAGAGCAACAGGGAATCCTTCAAATACATTCTCAAATCGAAGAAAGACATTTTTTGCCGTCATCATCTCACCACTGTCCTGAGGAGTCAGCGTCACAGCTTTACAGTGTCATGTGGCATTCATACGTGATGGTGAAATGGTGAGAGACAGACACAGAACTGGGAGGAACAACAGAGAACTTAAAACAACAAGAAAAGGAGTCACTGAGTGCTATTCTCCTGAGTGAGCCTCCAAGTCTGTGATCAGCACGTTTCCATCCGACTCCGTAGCCTGTGAGCTGGTTTGTCTGTAATAAGCACTACCAAGAGTGGGAAGCCTCTGAAAACGCGAAGCGTTCCTCTTGTACATGAACCACATTGCTCCTGCCAGCAGGGCAAAGACAAGTACAGCCACCAGCACTGCAGCTGCGATGACACCATGATATACACCTGAAAGACACAACATGATTCGCTTCTGTGTATCATGCATCATATCATCAGGTAGCCTAGAGCAACATGCTCATGCTTTGGGCACACATAAAGATACATGCAATCAAGTGTAAATCACTGCAATTAAAGTGCACTTTACCGTTTATTGGAGCCACTTCCACTTCAGTCCCTACATCTGCAAAACAAGACACAGTGAAGTTTAATGTTTAGTCTCTGCTGCACATGTACAAATGTAGCTGTGCTGTTGAAGAATCTGCCAGGCAGTAAAATGTTTTTTAAACCTGCAATAACTTTTTTTTGTCCCATTTGTGGCAGCGGAAACAAGTTGTGAACACCACACTGACCCATAAACACCCTTTAGTTTGTTATTTCTAACTAAAGGGTGTTTACTTACATTTTGAATTAATTGCAGTTGTATTTCTCAACACTTGGCCTCAGTCCATTTTTCACTTTTGGTCTCCATTAAGGGAAATATCTGGCTCTTCTACGTTCATCAGCTAGTTGCTAACTGTGTCTGCTGTCCTCTTCTGGTTAAGTAGCATGCAGCTTGTGCAGAACTGCTTCTTTGTTAACTTATATTTCTGATTTCAACACCAGTGGCATTGTTATCTGGTTAAAAAGGTACAGATTTTGTGGACTCAGAGCTGGAGAAAGCTAACAGATATTCCAGTATTGTTGTATGTGTTTAACCAATCACTGGCAAACCATGGCCCCCCGATTCAACTTACTTGTGATAGTTTTGCAGATGAAGCCGAGCCGCTCGGTGCACTGTGACAGGTACCACAAACCATCCACCACCCTGGTATTAACACAGGTATCTGCAGTCAGCAGCTTGGTGTCCGGGGCTTTGCTGGGCCAGTTGGTGTATTCCATAGCTGAGCCATCCACCCAAGCCAGAGAATCAGCTAAAACCAGAGAGAGAGAGAGCATCTATTTAATGAAATTGGATCACAGGGGATCATCTGATGGATACGGGAGAGTGATAGATTCTTACTGTCAAAGTTGAAGTACATCCCCAACCACACTGTATGGTGATGGAACCCTGACGACCACAGCTGCTCCAGAACAAAACGATTCTCGGTCTCGCTCTCAATGGTCAGGACATCCGAGGTGTTGACTAGAAAGTGACAAGAGCACAACAAAACTCATAACCACTGTGCGGTTTTTAAATGAATAGCCATTTTAGGCCAAAACAAATGTATTCACTTCCTTATTTCTTTATTTATTTTAGCATGTTTTTACAGTAAACAGAGACTGGAAAGAGGGCAAAGAGGTAGCCTGGCTCTGCTGTCACCGTGAGATTCCAGGAAGTGAATCTCTCAGTCAAAGACAGTCAGGCACATAACTACAACTATACTTTACATCTCAATGTTTGTACAAATTATACAAATATTATTTTTTTTAGAGTTTTAGAGGGTTTTCTCCAGGTACTTCCTCCCACAGGCCAAAGACGTGCACTTAACAAGTTAACTGGTGACTCTAAATTGCGTGCGAATGTGTGAATGTGAGTGTGAATGGTTGTTTGTCTCTATGTGCTCTGCGATAAGTCCAGGGTGTACCGTGCCTCTCACCCAGAGTCAGCTGGGATAGGCTCCAGCCCCACCGTGACCCTGATGGGGATAAGCTGAATGGATGGATGGTTGTTAAATGGACTGTACTTTTTTAGTACCTTTCTAGTCTTCTGACTACTGGAGGCACTTTTACACTACATATCTCATTCACACGCACATTCATACACTGATGGTGCCAGCTGCTTATCAGTTTGGGAGCTAGTCATTCACACAATGATGGCACAGCCTTCAGAAGCAATTTGGGGTTCGGTATCTTGCCCAAGGACACTTCGTCATGCAGACTGGAGGAGCCGGGGATCGAACTACATGCTCTCCCTTCTGAGCCACAGACTCTACAGACATGAGAGTAGTACTGTTCCTTTCATCTAACTAACTCTTTACAAGAGAGTGAATCAGCTTATGTTTTACTTTTCCAAATATATATTTAGATTAAGCTGAGGTTTACTGTTTGTATCTTTTTCAAAAGTGTCACTTCTAACTATGAGCTCACTCTGTGCTTTTCAGAGCAGCTCCTCCATTTAACCTGTAGGGGGAGCAGGTAATCCATCCTGCTGTGAAGATTAAGTTTCAATTTTCACAGCACTGAAATTACACAGATAATGACTCTACAGCAGGTAATAAATAACTAAAATAACACCCACCTTTCTGCCTGCAGTGCTCTCTGGACTCTTCAAATGTGAGTTTCTCCACCACAGGTTCAAAGTTGTAACAGCCTTGTCCAAATTTCACCCACGTGGATGGACACACCAGCTCGTATGATATAAATGGTTTAATGCCTGTGAGAAAGAGCAAGAGAAAGGCAGAAAATGTTGTGTATTTTCACGCATTACGAGCAACAGAAACAGCTTTTTCAGGTTTTACTGAAGTAGCACTGACCCGCTGGGGAAACATGGCACAGGGCTCCTGGGAGCGGAGTTTCGCAGTCTGCTCTTCGCCAGCCTCCGTTCACATCCATGTACACACACTCTCCATTCACAATGTCTTCATCGTCATCGGCTGCGTCCCAGTGTGTGTACACTGTGTCACTGCCGTCTGACCACTGGTAATTGATGCCACTCTGTAAGGAAGCACAGAGCGTCTGTCAAAAATGTGGTGGCACTCTGTCAGAAACATTGAACAGGACTTATTTAACATGCAAGCTATCGTATATCACCTTCTTGTATAATACCTGGAGGTTGGTTCTATCTAATCACTGGTACTGGGTGTCAGCCATACGTTGGACTATGTATTTGGTTGTTTTTACTGTGTAAAGTATGTTTCATTTGCCATAATTAAGTTTAAGATAAAGAAAATCTTCTTGCCAACTCACTCAAATTTACAAGTTCCTGTATTATGCCTACTCCACTACTTTATCCTAGGTCTGACCTCTTAACTATGAAACAAAATGCCTAATAGAGATGCATATTTTGGAAGGAAATTCCAGCTACTGATCACCAAAACACACACACAGTGATGTAATGATCAAGAAAGCAGTCATAACAGTTATTAAACCATGACAAAACATCCATATTTGTTAGTACTGAACTATGGTGGTTGCTATATTCATGAGTACAGTCAAAATAACAGATTTACTTTGGGTGGTTCATGAGAACATGATCAGGCAAGAGAGGCAGAGAGAGAACCAGTTCATTCACTTCCTATGTGCACTTCCCTCCATGACTAAGACATTCCATGGGAACTCAGTGATACTTGAGTCCAAATGTCTCTGACTATCTGCTGGGAAAGCACATGTCTGTAGATAGAATACCTCTATTTGGGCAAAGAGCCAGGAGAAACACACTAGAGGCATGTGAGACAACTGTATCTAGCCATCAGCGGGCATTTATGTAAAACAAATTAAACAAAACACGTTAGGTATTCATTTTAAAGAATCTTTAAGGACCTTTTTTTGTAATATTTTATGCTTTAGACATGTCGGTAACTAATTTTTCCTTATTAGGGTTTAGTTTCAGGGTGTTTTGCTCTAACTATAAGCTTTCAAAAATTTGAAATCTTGTCACAGTCTTGCATCATGGTACAGCAAAGCAACATGGGAGATAATCTGAGATACTCAATTAGTGTTTTTTTCTTTGGAGCCCTCCCCAATCTGTTCTGTTCTTCAATAAAACCAAAATTAAAGTGAGATATTGGTGTAGTTTCTTCTTTTTCTTGTTACTGCTGAGTCACCAGCACTTTCATGTTTCATTCATAAAATAGTGACGCTGCTAGAAATCTGCTCGCTGACCCGATAAAACTGGAACGGGGGGAGTGTGTGTATATTGGGGAATGATGGTCACACTTGCCAGTTTTGTGATGCTGATGACATGCCGGCATGCGCAAGCTATGATTTTGGTAAAGAAAAAAAAAATTTGAACTAAAAATGCATCTTATGCATGCAGCAGTGTATTGTCTGCAACTCATGCTCATTTACCAGGATTACTTTTGGAAAAAGGTGCTTATTTGCTTTCTTGCCAAGAGTTAGATGAGAATATCACTTTTAAAATATGAAGCTACAGACAGTAAATGGTTAGATTTCCCAAAAAAGCAGACAAACACACACCTTTTAGACACAGACATATAGTAGACATACACAGTGCAGAGTTATACATATTGCATGGGAGGATACATACATCTTGACTATACAGTCCAATCCAGTGGGGAACTGCCAATCTATTGACAAGGACAGTAAGGAAAGCCTGGTGGTAGGCATCTGTAACGCTCACTAGGTCAGAATCATTCTCTGTGCACATATGCATCGCGTCGTACCAGCTCATGTTGCCAGACACAACCTTGTAGGTGTGGCTCCTGTACTCAATATTATCAGGGAGGTGGCGACAGGAGTGAGCGGGTGGTTTGGATACATCTGAAAACAAGAAAACAGGGTGTGGGAGGAAGGTAAGATAATGGTACAATGGAATGATTACTTCAGGGACATATGCAATTAATAGATGTTTAGCTGTCACGCACATCAATTAAAGGAACAGTTCAACATTTTGTGTTTGTTCCCTTTCTCGTGAAGAGTTGGAAAATTGATACCACTATCATGAGTAGAGACTTCTGTTAATTTTTGTTGTTGTTGTACCTGACAGGCTAGCTGCTTGCTCCTGTTTCCAGTCTTTATGCACAGTTAAACCTTTTCCTTGCTCTAGCTTCATTTTTACCAATAGATATAAAAGTGGAGTCAATCTTCTCACCTAACTCTTGGAAAGAAATCGAGTAAGTGCAAAGTTTGTCTCTGCGTCTGGGTGAAAGCAAACAAAGAAAGTAGCCACCTGGAATAGCCATTATGACTAACATGCATGGGAATCCACTGTACATGTGGGCCAATACAATATGGAGTCACAATGCACCTCAAGCACTCGGCCACCAGGGTGCCCCTAAAGTTTGCTTTGTAGCACCTGCAGCCACACAGTTTAATCAGTGATGCTAAAGGTGACCCCACAGCACTCAACCCAAATCAATGCAGCACAGTTAGAATGTTAAACTTCTGTAAAGACAAGATTTTCAAAGGGGTGTGAATTACTCTTTCATGTGTTATGGTGTTTTCTATTTTGTTATTTATAATGTTTAATTATATGTTTAATATTTTGAGTTTTGTTCATCTTTAATATTTATTTGGTCCAGTATCACAATATGTGACTGTCAGTGACTGCTTTTTAATTTTTAAATTCATTTTGAGTCACCAGTTTATACTACAAAACATATACCATTATCATTATTTCCTCAGCCTTCAAAATTTAAGAACTTTTTTGGGAGTTTGCACACTAAAGCAATGAAAAGTATGTCAGAGGGAGACTTCAGAGAAGAAAAAAAAGAATGGAGATTTGCTAGAATAAAACAAAAAAGAATATCAGAGAAATCTGGCTGCAAAGACCTTACATATTTAATGCACTTGGTCCAGAATTTAATTAACATATTTTTTCTGAAGATGAAGAGAAATAGTAATCCTTATCATATAAATTCATAAATGTCATATACTATATCTATCTACTTTCCTTGCCTCAAAGTCAAATTTTCCTAAAAAATAATGGGGAAAATTGCAGATCAGTGTTGTTGAGTGTGCATTTTAGTGCTCTCTGGAACTCAGCCCAGAAAAAGGTCTTTTCATCGGACACTCTCACAATATTTGCCAGTGACTGGATTCCTGAAACACTTATTGTCTGCAACATTTGGCATCCCCTCTAGCAAAATGTGCTTTCTGCTTCAGTGTAAAGGGGGGCTAGATTATAAGTGTATGAGAGACGTCTGACAGCAACACAAAGAAAGACAAGACGTGCTGAAAATGACTCAGAGGGGTAATGAAAGACAGGTGGTGACAGGATAAAACCAAAAGATAGAGAAACTGAGGGAATCTTACCTTGAGGTTTTTGACAAACAAAGCCATACGCACTCTCGCTACACCTCTCAAAATACCACTTCCCTGTCAGGTGGAAGTTGTGGTTGTTGGACAGAACCATGCACAACTGCTCATTAGCAAATCTACTGACCCACTCGTCGTCCTGGGGGGGGATCATAAAATAAATATCAATGCACACAAACCCATTCACAATAACACATTTATGAATGTGTTCACACATCCCGAGACTGAATTGCACTTGGTGTGTTTTCACAACTTTGTTTGCACTATACCAATCACCAGCAACTGGTCAACAATTCTTTATCATTCTTGTTATTGTTGGGTGTTCAGGGGTCCACAAGTCTACCAGACTACAGTATTCAGACAAGAAAAACAAAACAACCTGATCTAATGCAATTAAAAGCTTAAACTTCTGTTGTGTATACAGCAAACAGTGAGATGAAGCTAAAGACTAAGCTAGAAAGTAAAAACCTGATCAGAAGAAATTCAGTTTTGTGAAATGGCACAATTTTGGATGCATCCGTGAGTCATGATGCAGTGTTTTGTTTCTGGTTGCGATGGAAAAGCCACAGCACTGATGATTACTTCTCTGCCTGGATTTCCATAGTTTCCATAGTTCCATAGAAAATGAAGTAATTCATACAATTGTATGTGTGTGTAGTGTTAAAAACACACTTTGAACCAATGTTCACTATCACAGACTCTCAAACTCCTCCATCTGGCATAGACGCCACTGAATATAGAGATCTGGAACTTGTCTTGGCTCGCCCAAGTCATTAAAAAAAACCCAAAAAAACTGTAATTTTCTGCTTTTGTATGTGATAATATGACTTCCCTGTGGACTTGTGTGAGACACATATTCATACAGACAAGCAGATATAATCAAAAAAGACAACAAAGTCATGTTTCTGACAGCAGTGTAGGTCAACCTGAATCATCTCACAGGAGCTTACATTGAGAAAGCTCCTCGGTGAAACTGGAGACCAGTTGGTGTAGCTGACTTTTTTCCCACTGGTCCATGTATCAGGGTCTTCATCCCAGAGACCAATCCACACTCCAACAGAACTTCCCTGGAGCAACATGGTGATGTATGCTGCAGAAGAAAATACAGTTTAAAGAATGTGTTTCTTTCTAACATGCCAAAACAAAAAGTCTTCTTGCCTGACGGAGTTTGTACAGAAAATGTACAATAGCATAGTGTGGTTCACTTTGCCTCTACCTTGTTCAATTTCGTCTTCTATTGCGATGAGTGAGCCTTCGAATGAGGAGCAGATGGACTGGGCATCATTCCAACTCTTTCCATCCTTTGGACTGTTAGGGAGGTGAAGCAGAAGACACTGCCAACACACACACACATAAACCCACACAAAACATGAATATCACACTGTTAAATGCAAATTATTATTCCCCAATCACCACCAGGACTCTTGTTTGTAGAGGACAGGATTCAAAGCCTGAGCACATAGTCGTCTTTGATAAACACAGAAGGACGCAATTTCATGTTATTGGTTATTCAAGAAAAATGGAAATGTTTGGCAGGTGATTTTATGCATTGCCAAAGCTCTGGGATTAAATCAGGAGGAAAATTAGGTAACATTACACAAGGCATTAACTTCTTCACTGTTCATATCCTATGAAGTTTAGCTTAAAAGGTACTTAGTAAAAGGTACACTAGTTTAAGACATCAACCGTAATCTACAGTACAAAGTTTGAGTATGGCCCATCTCTCTCTTGTCATGATGTTTCAGCTCATAGACCTCAAATGATTATTGAATCGCTGTTAGTGGCTGACAGTTGGGGGATGTGATAGGTGTTGCTGCCCACAAACTCATTTTGTTATTTAGGTGACTAAGCTGACTTTGAATATTAGTTATTGAATTTTTTCCACAATATATTAAGGTCTCGTTTCACCAAGAGTGTGCGAGTATGTATGTGTGTGCATGTTCAAAGCGTGTGTCTGAACCTTGTGTCCAAAGTACAGCCATTTCTCCGGACATCCTCCGATGTAGCAAGGCTCCCTGGGAGTCTCCACCACCGACACAGTCTTCCTCTTGCAAACGTAGCCGTGGAGATCACTACACTTGTTTGTCGACCACTTCCCTGCAGAATAACAGGAAAACATCAACACATGCATTCTAGCATGTGCAATCATACATGCATTAGTGTGTGTTTTTACATGTGCATGTGTTTACCTGACGAGGAGGACATGGTGACACACAACCTTTTTCTTGGGCCAATTATCGCAGTCCCCTCTGCCCAATTCTGAAACTCTACCTCCGTCTTGTCGCTCCAGCTGCAAATAAACACACAAACACATTTAACAAACGTCCCTAGCTGATGTCCTCTTCTTAATAAACCTGTCAGGAGGTTTTCATGAACCCAATTAATGCTGGTATGATCCCCTCCAGCTTCAAACACACCTCCAGTTTCAGGACCTGGTCTTCCCTTCAACACTTTCTGCTTAAATACAAGCTTTACAGTAGCTCAGGTAATCAGTGGTATAATTAGCTTATTCAGTTCAGCTACAAACTGACTTGTAACATCCAGTCACTTTATTTATTTTAATAAACTGTCTCACTATTACTCGACTTCACCTCCAATACTTCTCTGACTGTGACTAAGCTTTTGTATCAGTCAAATTACGCTCCGAAAAGTCTAACAGAATTTCCTGAAAATTGGCAAAAGAAAACATATATTTTCATCCACTACTGTCAGGCAAAATTAGCAGCTGGCTGCAGGAGAAGAGGGTGCAGCAAGCGAGCAGCAGTTAAACCTTAAACATGCTGCAAACATGGCATGAATTATGGTGTTTGCTTCATGTCATCAATTTGAGATACATTAGTCTCCTCTTCGCTTCTCACAGATCTGATATTTTCATCGACACTTTTCCATTCTCTACGGTAACAGAACGATGAGAGGATGTTTAAGTTACATGCTTCATTTACATCATGATTCATTTGCAACGTTTTCATTCCTCTTTGTCACATTTTACTTTATTAACTGATAAAACATCCTTTTTCACCTCAGCCAAGCATAAAGAAACTTTTTTGAGATCTTAAATTTTCTATTGTTTCCCCTATTTCTTATGCACAAATAGAACATTTGCATAAAAAGTGGAGGTGGATGCAAACACTTATTGTTGTCCTGTTAAGCTCTGGTGCTTATATACAGTATTTTTGTTTCACTTCTGCACCCACATAAATTAGAGGAATTAATTCTCCCAGCAGAATCCTCGTTACTGCTCAGAGCGCTCCCACAAAGAGCAGAGCATTTCTCACTAAATCTCCATAATCATTTGTAATAAAAAAGTTTCTTGTCAAATGTCTCAAACTCATAATCTGTGGATCTCAGACACTTGTTGTAAACAACTCTGAGACTAGACTGGAATAAGTGCAACTTCTTTTTACATAACAGCTGTTTGCAGTAACACATACTGTATGTAGGTGTTCTATCTGTCTCACAACATTAGCCTCTATTTGATTTTAGCAGGTACTGTAAGTGTAAGAGCAACTCAGTCAGTTGAGGTTTGATTTAAATTGTTTGTTTGCTTAGACAGGTTGGTATTTTTTTATATTTCTTTCTTCATTTGGCAACACCTGCAGTTTATCCTTTGTAGCTGGGCTCTATTTTTTATTATACTGTATCTATACAGTTTGTTGCAACAATTTGCTTCAGCAACATGCAAGCTATGATTTGTAACATGAGATTATTTCTCTTGCTTATTTTGATGTTCCACAGGTGAAAACACAGTACCTGTAAACCCCGTATGAGCCCCCAAAAAGCCCTGTACTGACTCACTCAAATTTGTCTTCACTTTGCGGGTGGTTGCCACCGTTTGCAATCTGCAGCCAGGCAGTTCTTTTGTGAAACGGACCCCTTGGGTTGCAACAACATCAACATGTGTCGACTAACAGAATCAGTGGCAGGAACAGGAAATGTTTAACAAACTTCAAAACACACACCTGACATCCTCTCCAGGCTGCCCAATGGACAGGCCGATCCACCAGTCGGTCGGGCCAAGGGAGAGCTGAGGAGGCACAGTGAGAGCAACAGAGATGAAAATGAGCTTCACTTCTACCGTCCTCCCCATCCCTATCCAGTCCAATCCAATCATGAGCTTCTCTTTCTTACAGGAGCAGCCATTCTGGGGCTTGGCCTCCTTGGCCCACGTGTTTGGGCTCCTCCATCGCCTTGTTTTGTTACCCTCTATCCCCTCACAAGCTTTAAACTCCACAAGAGCCTCATTTAGTGCGGTAAAAAAACAGCCTTTTTCTTGCTCCCTGTGTGCAGGAGCAGTTGAACAGTTGTTGTCAGGGCTGGCCGCTGGCATAAGTGAGCTATGCAGATGCTTTAGGTCCCCAACTGCTAGGGAGGGGTCCATACATTAACTCAGACTCGCTCTTCACTTTGTACAGTGCTAAGTTTACTGATTCATGCATTGACCGTGAGAGCCACGCAATTTGCCCTTTTCATATGCTCTCACAGCACACGACCATTAACCTATAGATTAATTTGTCGTTTTCCTCCTGATAGTCTGAAGAATTCACTGCTGCACGATGTTGCTCGTCTGTCTGTGTGTGTCCTGTCAGCAGTGTTGAGCTGCGACATTATCGATTAGAAATTCGATTCTGCTTGCATCACAGACCTGTGTTGTCATTTTGAGACTCGGTTTGAAACGTTTTGTCAACATGTGAGAACATGTATGACACGGATAATCTCCTGTTGTGTGCTACATGTGTGAAATAATGAGTCAGTCGCTGTAAGTTACTATGGTAACGGAGACACCCTAAAACTTTATGATGATTCTCAATAAAATCCTCAATGTAGCCTGATTGTTCCTCAATGATATAATCCCAAAAAAAAAGGTTAAGCCCTAAAGCTCCACCTTCATGAAAATATGGAATTATGTATGTTAAATTGTCCTGTGTGCAAATCATCATTATAGTTATCCTCACTCTCATTTATTAGACAGGACCTCTGGCTAATACTCATTTGGCTGCAAAAGTGTCAGGCGATTAAGCGTCTTTGTAGCCTTCACTAAATATTCAGTTAACACGTGACCACAGCACTCTGTTCTCTCTCTTCTATTACTAGGCTGATTTTCTAGTTTAATAACATCTAGTTTGTTTTCTGGACAAAATGATCCTGCAGGATCTACAGTGTGTGAACAACTGTATTAATGTGTAGCAAGCTGTCATAACCTCAAAGTGATCATAAAAAACATATAAGCTATATGGCCACCTGACAATACACAGTACATGACAGTACATGAGCAATGGCAGTAACAAACCCGTCGCAATCGCTCCTTGATGAAGTGCATCTCCTCTTTGGAGTGAATGGACAGCAGGTAGGCTCCCATCATCTGACAGGCCAGAGAGACAGCGTCCCAGTCAAAGGGCTGTTTCGCCAGCAGGTACTCAGCTCCGCGGTAAAACACCCAGGGCTCACTCTCTGTGGGGGGGCAAGGAGGACAATTATACAGAGGGCCGCATACATTTTCAAGAAATACCAATTTAAATATATTGATGGGTACATACATTGAATGAAGACACTGATTGCTGACTGACTTAAGCTGTTACACGTCTAATAATCTGGCTAACCTACAGTAGAAACATAGAAATATGGAAACATGGAAGAGTTTTTTTCACTGTTACATTAGATTATTCTGAGAACACTGAATGTGATGTAATAAATGTAATTGTTTTACCTGGGTAACCACTTTTTGCAAAATGACAGGAGGCCAGTTAATAAACAAACATTAATATAATTTATCAGATAAAATATTAAACATTAGGTTTATTGATGTGGCAGAATAAGACAACTCGTAACAAGACAAGTTTGTAATACTACTAATTAGTAATTGCCACTATGCAGGAACACTGCGCTCAAGCTTGCAAGTTTTGACTCATGATAATACCTGATACTAGCAACCTCCAATAAAGCAATTTGGCAAATTAAACATACTGGTTTAGGGAAAGGGAAATGTATCTGGTTTTTTTTCATTAAATTGGTTATTTTCATTGTTTCAATGTTTTGCTGTCCTCGCCAGGAGGCAAGTCCAGCTTCTGTGCACTGATCTACAGTATCAGTGCATGCCAGAAGCAATGAAGTAAATACAAAATTTGACTTACGCTCAGTGTACCAATATGGTTTTTTCAGTTCATCACCTGCAATATAAAGAGAAATAAAGAAAGAGTTTAGTAAGTAATGCAGTACTGATGTGTGTATGTGCAGTATATCCAGGGGGAGAGTAATGGTGCGAGGGTGCTCGCCTCTGTACAGTTTGCAGATCCACTCGTGTTTGGTGTCACAGGGCTGCGGCATGATAGTGTCAGTCAGATCACTGTACACAGCACAGTCCCTCCTGTCATCCTCCTCGTTCTTATCATCTATGAAGGACGACAACACCTGCGCAAAAGCAGACACCATCCTCTAATTATTACCTTGTTAGAACAAAGCATGTGGACACGGTGAACATCTTCAATTACTCACAGGAGTACCATCAGACCACTCCCAGCCACCAGGATTATCAGGGTCTCTCTTATTTAAACCAATCCAGAACCAGCGACCCTCTGTTCTACAAGAGAGGAGCAGAACAAAAGTCTTTTTAACATTTGAACTGAAAGTATTTAATCACACTGATGCAAAAAACAAAAACAAACATGTGGAGCACCCCAGGGTTCAATTCTAAGACCTCTTACCTTCCTCGTACTGTACCCTCGGTTATGTCATATACAGACATGATGTAGCATTTCATACATATTACGTATACGTATTGTCGTCATTGTGTTAAGATGTAATTTTTTATTCTTGAAAGTTGTCCTTGGAACTGCGTATAACACTGACAGCAACAAAAAACAGAGAGAGATTCCTTGTATGTGTACACATACTTGGCCTCTAATTCAGATTCTGATAAAAGCCTATCATCAATCATAATCGTTATGATCTGTCCTGTCTGAGTAGATGCCAAGCAGATGTGAAAGACTGGATGCAAAAATGTGATTCACTAGCAGTGAGTAACAGGCTACGTGTACAGTTCAAGCCATGTCTTATGCTAAAAATGTTATGTATTTTGTTGAGTTGTGTACTTGCATTATTCCTAATGTTTCTCACCATGTTCAAACTCAGAGGAATAAGTAATTTTGTTTTTATTTGGTGGCCTGTCGACTTCACATCATATCCTCTTTACCACCTCTAGTTGCTAAAACCTCTGGGGAAACAGGTGATATGCCCCGAGAGTGGGAAAGGAATTTAGCGACTGTGACAAAACATAACATGAATTAAAGTGTAATAAATTATCTCACCCACGAACATGATTTCTGCATGTCACATAGATTTACATCAGCAATGGTGGTTATGCAACAGTGTATCTTCCATGTTCCCACGCTAGTTCACAACATCATCAAACTACTTTTAATGTTTTTGTTTTGGTGTAAAGAAAATTACACACTATACGTTAAGGCCTGTTCATTGTCAGACACTAGATTATATTTCATAGCTGCTTTCATAAAACCAACCTGTGTGCTGCCTGAGGTCTTCAGACAAGAACCGACTGGCTGGTCCTGTCTCTAGATTTAAGACTAGATTGGTTCATGGCTTTGCTATCAGGGCACCTAAGCTCTAGGGTGATTAGCCTGAAGAGCTATTTTATTTTAAATCACTTCTTGAAACTTATTTTATACTTGACTTATGCTTTATTCACCGCACAATTTAGATTTTTAAGTTATGTTTGTTTTTTTGTAATCACCTATAGGCGGATTATGAAACAATCCCAAACCACATATTATCTTCATAATCCAAAAAATAAATTCTCACTGCTCTATGAACATAAAACACCAAAACATAACACCACAACTGATGCATTTACCAGTTCTCATAACATTCCTGCACTGACAAGGCCCAGAGGGCTGTACCAACCCTTCAAATATGGTACTGAGGAGCTGCTTAACAAACACCTGCTCCTCATAGTGGTGGAAACTGGCCAGCTGAGCCCCGAGGGCCTGGCAGAAGAAGTCTGCTTCCACCCACGAGCGCTTCATCAAGACTTTCTCATCGTGGAACACCTAGAAGAGCAAAACTTGCTGTCAGCTGAGGGTTACAGGTTAAATGGAGAACAAACATGCATCACATCTATAGAAACAGTTTCTTTCTGTATATTTTTAGATATATTCTGTGCATTTATTAATCATTTCACAATCACAATAAATCAACAGTTCAATTATAAATCCTTATATATACAGAGAGAAGAACACTAAAATGCCATGCAGTAAATGCATTTTTAATGAACCTTACAATGTAAATTAAACTATTTTCTCAATTAAAAATGATTTTTTTTTTAGCTTTTTCTGTGCCAGTAGTTTTTGCGGCTTTAGTACTATCACCCCACTGACTATAGAGCTGAAATAATAATACTTGATTAATTACTAGTCGATAGACAGATAATTAATCAGCTACATTAATCTTTATGTAAAAGTAAATTGACTATCTAGGTTTGATTGGACAAAACATCTGGGCTCTGGGAACTTGTGAGGGTCATTTTAGAGACCAAACCAATCTATACTGTCCAGTGCATGCTGGCATGCTGGGGTAGGTTAAAAATAATTGTTTTCTTTTGCTTTATGTTTGACATACCTTAAAACAGTACATCAGCCCAGAGTGTGATTCCCACCCCGGAGGACAGGGGGCATAGGCATCAATGTGGTGCTCTGGCAACTGGACCTCGTGATAACTGCTGATGCTCTGCTTACACACTGACAAGGCCTTGTGGGACTTGCAGTCTTTCACCTCCCAGCGACCCAAAGCATGGCCACCTGACATAGCAACACAGCTACCGGCAGTGACTAATGAGAGGAATAGCAAAGGAATAGATGAAGGAGATGGAAGGAAAAAAAGATTCATGTAAAACCAAATACCCAGATGAACATAATCATAGTATGTTATTCGTAATTAAAAAAACAAAACATATACAACATCTGGCTACCTGGCTGATGTTTGTTCCAGTTACTGAAGGTGAGAGGGACAGAGAAGCCATTTTTATGAGACCAGCTGTACACTCCCATCTCGCCCTCATCCACGAGATCAATCCAGTAATACATGCTACTGTTGGCTCCACTCTCACTCAGCAAACTGTTGACGAAGGCCTGCTCAAACCTGCCAGCATGAGAAGAGGAGAGGCGAGGCGAGGAGAGAGGCTACAATGTTACCACAAATATTTAAAGGTATAGCTTTTCATAATAAGTCAACACAACAAATCATTTGCTCAATAAAACACCTGTTTTCCAATTGAAGAAGATGGGCCTTGCAGTAATATCCTTGCGTTGCATCATAAAAGTTGTGTTCGTGGCTAGTCACTGTGTAGCAGGAGTGACCGTGTCGCTTCCAGCCCTGCAACATCAACAACAACAAATCCACCAATCAAACTCAATTTAGGTTCTATTCAAACCTGCAGCTTTTTTCTACATTGCACAAGACTAAAGAATTATAAAATATAGTACTTTAGCAGAAGACCTGAAACATCTAAACGCACACATAATAAGAAAAATTAGTTACAGGAGTAACATTCAGCAGAGAGACAGAGTTTGTGATACAGAGGGTGAGATGTGGAGTAGGACTGGGTATCAAACATCAATACTTTTTTTAGACTTTTTTGGTACTGATCAAAATGTGTCTGTGTCTGTTTATATTTCTTGAGCTAACGTTTCCTTTTGGAATCAGCGTTGAAAGAAAAGTACTCAAACCTGCCCAGTCCAAATCTGAGTGAAGGTTGTTCTATTTGTGAGTGTATGTGTGTCCGATTATAAGGACGTTTGTGTGTTAGGTTGTGTGGTTTGGTGTTTTGACAAGTGGTGTCAATTTGCCCCCTCCCCCTTTTCAACCCTATATCCACGTCTACCCCCTCATCCTCCCTATACTTGGTGACCAGAGGCCTACACTAAAACTTACGTGAAGATAAAACTAATAAAATGTTCTCATTTTCTCAACAAGATTACACTTACAGGAAACTTTTCACATTGTTGCATGCATTACTTGATTGTACAAGACCGAAAATAAAGAGACTAAAGTTAAAAATATAGTTTTGTTTGCTTAGATCTTGGCAGGAATCATCAGGGACTGCTCGAGTGTGTCCACTGATATTGTGCCTGCAGGGCCATTTCTGGCCTCACGATCCTGGGTACGAAGTAGCCCGATGACTCAGGAGTCTGATATTCTTGTAAACAGAGTCAGGGAGCAACATGAATGCCAGACAATACGTCAGCAGTGGAGTGAATCAGCTCATTGTGCTTCTGAAGGGAAAACTTGCTCAGAAGTTGAACTGCAGCAGGCGTGTGGCTCCGCCTGGTGCACGTCCTGATCTGTATGGGGCTATTGTAATACTGGACAGCACATAATCTGCCTCACAAAGTTAAAAATAAGTCACTTCAATTTCAGTCGGAAATAGAAAAAGAATCTATTCTTCCTAAGCAGAGTGTGGTCAAAGCATTACAAGGTCATTTAACCAAGTCAACAAATCAGACTTTCTTGCAAATGATTCGGTTACGTGAGAAATGACGAGGGCATTTATCACCGAACTTTTAAGACACAACTGACAGCAGCACTATTCTTTTACAGGCAGTCTTTTACAAATAAACAAAAGTTCCAAGTTTTATTGATTTTTGCTAACTTTCTCTTTTATTTGATGGTATCAATCTCTCAAGGCCAAACACAAAAGTGTACTACTAAGGTGGTTAATGTCTGCAAAATAACTGGCACTGTATGGGATGTTTACAACACTGTATATGTTATATAACATTACAATGTTATATAAGAAGGCAGAATCCATCCAGGCTTATTGTTTCCATCTTTCCATCAATATTTTGCATTTCTGCCAACTTGTTCCCTCCTCATACTTCCACTAGCTCAACTACTAGATTCAAACTCTCCATTATACCCTCTGACATCTTTTCTTATTTTCACTGTATATTTTTCGTGCGTCCTGTTGTATTCATGTGCTCTGTGTTTTATGCATGCTAAATGTTATCTTTGCTTTCCTATGAACACCAAAATCTGTTTCTAACAGGGCGCTCAGGGTTCCAACTCTTTCCTAAAGTTAATTTTCCAGGACTTTTCCAGGACTTTGATGAGATTGTGATTGATGAGATCACACCATAAACTAATATTTTCCTCTCCGTCTCATCTCTGGCTGTCAGATTTAAACATATAATTCCCGACTTTCTGTTACTCACTCCTGTAATTTGTTAAATGCTTTGTTTTAGTATTATTATATGTATTTTTAAAATATTATAGCATTATATTTATTTTGTTTCATTTGGAAAGCCCTTAATGGTCTGTGCTTGCAGTACTATGCAAATCAATTTCATCAGTATCATATTATAAATTAACACCCATAATTGAATAACCTGAACACCAATAACATAAATAGTAACCTACAATGTTTTTAAAGAGACTAATCACAGCCACTACTGAGTCATTACTTCAAAGGTTTTGCAGAGCTCTGTTAGTCAGCGTAGCAGTTCATTCTTAGCATAAATAAGAGAATGTTGAATTAATCTTCCAGGACATTTAACTTTTTCTCTCATTTTCCATGTTTCCATGTTTTCCGGGACATGTGGTAACCCCGCCGCTGCATGACAGTGTTTCCTTGTCTCGCTCCAAGACACTTCAGCCACTAAGTACATGTTGACCTGGATGTATGTGTGTTCATTCATGTTCCTACCTCGGGACAACCCTCGTCCCAGGTTCCGAGGTGACGATTCTGGCTTTCTTTTCTACACACAGCAGGCAGTCGCTCATCACATGACACTAAAAGCCAGTTACCTTCCTGTGAAAGAGGTAAACATTTTAGTCTCACAAGGGAAGCACCAGATAGCACGGTTAAACGTTTTAGAGATGACATTCAAAAATTGAAAATCTTTGGGTTTTGAACTGTTTGTTGGAACAATATGAGACATTTGAAGAAAACCTTAGGATCTAGAAAACCAAACGGTTAATCAAGAAAATAACAGACGGGTGACTTAATGATGAACAAATTTGAATTTGCTCACTTAAAACGCTAGAGATTCATGCAAAAGGAAGCATCAACAATGGGTATCCCACCTTCTTGTCTACTTTCACACAGAGTTTTTCATCTGTCAGGTTGTTGGGGGGGTGATACTGGTGCCAGAGGGTGAGAGTTACTGGTGAGCCTTCGGACCACTCTACAGTCGGTGACGATGCCTGTTTCCAAAGACCGATCCACACCTCCATACTCTCCCCAGAAACTGCACACACCATTGCATTAGTACAAAAAAAACAGTATTTAGTATCCCCATGGTATGTCCACAGAGCATGCATCTGTGTTGCACGATACTCCTTACAGTTAGCTAGTAGGTTGAGTAGATTTTCCACCTCAGACAGAGAGTGGATGCTGGTGAGGTTTGCTCCCTGAGATTCGCAGGCCTGAGAAGACTCCTCCCAGCTTCCTGCTTCAGTTTCTGACATCAGCCTGTAGCAGAAACCATTATGAGGCCACCAGCCATTAGCACACTCTGTATGGATATATTGCCAGTTCTCTGTAAGTGGAAGAAGAATCGTGAGAGGAGAGGAGGAGAAATGAGAACATGACAGACCAGAATAACAAACAGATTCACAGCAGACATTGTTTTGGTCTAGCCTCCAACAGTGCAATAGAGAGGAAGGTCAAAAGTTCACTCTCCAGGTGCAGTTCAGCTGTGGAGGCCAAGAGCTACATGAGCTTTAAAAAAAAAAAAACTCATACATTTTGTACTGACTCATAATTCATCCCTCCCACAGATTAGGACACTTCTGAGGATGTAGGGAAATATGTCAGGTGTTCATCTGAAGTGTGTGCACACGTTCTCACCTAGTGGCTCGGCTCTCCGGGTGTTGTTAGGCATCTTCTTACAGATGTAAGGCAGAGCAGACTCGCAGGAGAGACTCTGCCAGTGACCCTCGTAGGCTGAGTTGTACACACCACACTGTCTGTTGTCTTGTAGCGGGCTGGCAGGCAGAGCTGATGAGAACACAGTGATGGGAGAACTTTAGTCTGAAGGCCACCTTTACTTCCCGCTTGTATACGATCCCACAAGCACCAAACAAGTTATTATGATTTGTTTCAAATCGATATTGAGCATTATTATGTGTATATTTTTCTCATCTGATGTTCTTAAACCTCAGTGCTAACCGTTCCCTTAATACCCTTAAATACAGCATATATATAAATATATTTTACAGTCTAAGATTGTAAATTTTTGTATAATAATAACTTTATTTATATAGCACCTTTACATAGACCCAACAAATTGACAGTATCAAAGAAAATAAAATAAGCTAAGTCAACTTAAATAATCTTTTATACTTTAATTTCATAAAAAAAGATTTACATCAAAAAATAATTTACTTCTGTTACTTCAATTCCCTATGAACCTGTAATAAGGATAATGATGATGATGTATAATAAGCAATCTTAGGTTGAATGATGCAAAATATTGGCATGTTAAACTGATTAAATGTTTTCTTGGCTGTCTATAATTTTGGCAATATTTTAAATTTACCAAAGCAACTTGATTCATTTGGATCCGTGAAGTCGTAGGATTCCTATTCTGGGCAGAATACGCTTAACAATACAAATGCCAGCACATACATTGAAAAAATAGTATGGTGAGGTGATTGAGGTGATTGAGATCTAATTTCTTCTTGTGTTAAAAAAGCTATATCAAATATGCAATCGTTGTGCTCTGTATTACTAAAGGAGCTATTGTCAAGCATACTCAGAGCTCATGGAGTAAACAAATAATCAGTACCTGTGGTGAAATTGACCAATGTCAAAGGTGCTCCATCGGACCACTGCCACCCCCGCCCATCCTTCAGGTGGTTCAGCCCAATCCAGACCATCGCTCCAACACTTGCAAGTCGATCTGCACAACATATAAAACTATGAGTCTGTACAGGACAGCAAATAGTGAGAAATAAATACAGAGTGATAAAGAGGAAGACAAACACATCAGATGTTGTATATAGTCTGGTTACAGGACATGGTGGATGTTTCATTCAGCAGCTTTATGATCCCTCTTTGTGTTTTCTACCAGATGCGTACCTCTGATGTACCTGTGCTCTGCCAGGCTGGTAATGCTGAGCAGATTTCCACCTTGAGCTTGGCAGGTTGACATCGCTTGACTCCAGGTTAGTATGGTGTACAGGTTGAACTGGTAACACGCCTGCAGCTCCTGGTTTGACTCCCAGAAAGGTTCACAACTGGAATCTGTGAATAAAGGCACACATTTAAAAAAGCAGTAGGAAACTTAGAAGGAAGTGAGGTGTAATGAGTCGGTACGCACGTGGCTCCAGGTGCGGGCAGTGTGTAGAGTGTTTTATGACAGACCTCGCTTTGTGCAGGGGGAAACAGGAGGTGTCCACATGTCTGTGTGTCCATTTTTACCTTGCACCGGACAGAAGCCCCATCTTTCGGCCTCATCATAACGAGTGCTGGTGGCACACCACAGAAGATGGTCCTCACGCCCCTCTGTCGTGCATTCATAGTACCATTTGTTGTTGTATCTAAAGGGAAAAGCACAGGGCATGCCATGCGCATTCCCCAACAAAGTATGGATATCTGCAAATAAAACACACAGATCAGGTTAGAGAGTAACTAAGATGACTGCTAACGTGTCAAATCTCACCAAAGTGCTGTTAGATTATAAATAAGAAGACATGTAAGATATTTTAGGTATTTACCTTCATATGGATATGAGCAGGGCGTCTCTTTAAGGGTGTTGAACCTTCTCCATTCAGTATAAGAGTTTCGCTTTACCACCACCAAACGTCCGGTCACAGCCACCTTCCACTGGGACGCCCCGTATAGCATGTATCCTTTGCAGCGCCACCACAGCACAGGGACGGACATGTCACACTCGAACATGCCGAGGGGCTGCGTAGTGTCCGAGATGTTGAGGCCCAGACACTTGCTGGTGCCAACATTAAAGAGGCGATGTCGGGAGACCCACTTCCACAGCATGCGACGCGTAGGCCGCTCGCAGTCGTCCAGCACCGGGTTGGAGCGGTCCACTGTGATGCAGCGATTCAGTGGCTCACTCTGCTGCAGGATGAACAGACCCTTATCTGGAAAGAGATGGATGGGAGAACAAGGAGGAAGAAGAGAAGTGAAGAGGTGAGACACATGAGGAAGTAAGTAATTTCCCATGTGAGAAATCTCGTGTGAGTGTTTCTCCACCAAAATGGAGCAAGCTAGATCCCGAGGGAACATTCTGTCATCCAAAACAAATAACTGTCTTTATGCAACTTGATACTGATGAAAACAACTGGAGGAATCATCTTGTCCTCCTTGTCACTATTGCATACCGGAGACATTAAAAAGTGTGTGTATTACTTGATCTAAATTCAATGTTCACATTGTCTTTGTTGAATTTACAAAGTTGCAAAGATTGTTTTAAAGAGGCGTTAGTGTTGCACATTCAGCCTGAACTGGGCTTGAAGGTTTATGTGAAGAAAACTGTATATGTGGGTGTATTTCCACTGTCTGCCTTCCTGCCATCCTTCCTCTGTGTTTACACAAGCATGGACTACACTAATATACTCATTGTGGTAGGAAAAGACAGTGTTTAAATCTAATCTCTTTGTATGAAAGTTTGTCTCAGCTCTGTGATGAACTGGCAAATGTAGGGTGTACCCTGCCTTTCGTCTAATGTATGGATTAAATAATCTTTATTTGATTAATATAAAGTCATTGTTTTAGTGTATATATAAAAAAAAATTGTTGACGTTTTCAGCATCAGGTACCATTTTTCTGCAAACAGATCATTTACAATCATGTTGAACAGCTGGAAATGAGCCATTTTCTATTGAAAATCAGCAAATTCTCACTTATAAGAAGCTAGAAGCAGTTCATGTTTGACATTATCCCTCCATAAACTAATTGATTTTTTTAAAAATATCCCATGTTGAACAGACTGATCTGCTGTTTTTCCTCATGCAGTTTAACTTAGCATAATGTTTCTTTTCAATAAAGAATTCATGTAGGGGGATGCAAACCATGTGTCATGTTTCTCTCTGTTAAAATGAAGTTGCACAGAGTGGAAAAGTTTTCATTCAGCTTTTGGACAGATAATAATAATATTTTTTTTTTTTAAAAAGTGGTAATGTGAGCTGGAGCAGTGGGGCTCAAACTGTGGTCCAGAGGCCACTGAGGGGAGGGGGACTTGAAAATAGTTTAGGTGGGTGCAAAGGAAACTGGGGAATAATTTAACTTAAGTCACCATCTCAATCAACACAATGAGAACATGTTGTAATGATTACTCAGCTCTCCCAACACACACACACACACACACTGCGCAGTACAGTTAATATAATTATCCACCATGTTAAAGACTAAATCCTACCAAAGAAACAACTCATTTTGCTGCACGACCACATGAACTTACTGTAATAGTCCATGAGCTGGTTTTTCTCCAGGACCTCATCGTCCTCTTCGGTGACACACAAGCAGCTTTTCGCCAACAACACTGTTGCACAAATAGTCGCCACGACAGCCACAGAGTCGATGAAACGCAACAACTGTATTAACATTTCGACGGCGGGATGCAATGTTGAAGCGCCAATGTCCGCACATACCGAGGCTCCTGGTCACAGAGAGTATTTTGGGCTCGTTGTTTTTTTTCCCCTCATAGAAAACTTTGACCGACTGAAGTTTTTCAGCGGGGGACCAGCGACGTCACGTCTGACGGAGGAGCTGCTGCTGCTCTCCGGGGCTGGAGGCTGCATTCCTGCCGCTCTGCTCCGGGCTGTTTTCACTGGGTCACAGCCACGAAAGCCTGATTCAGACTGCACAAAAGGCCTTCAGTAAACAAACAACACGACACACACATATGAATAATGTACTCACACTACACGTTTTTACTGTTTACTTCACTACCTTTGACAAACCGTGTACTACAGGCTACTTTACAAATGAACAGTGGTGGAAGTACTCAGAAATACCACAGTGTGTACAAGTATTCTAATAGTCATGCATTGCAAATTTAAAGACTAAATCTTAAACTAAATCTACTTATTCACGTACTTAAGTACCACAACTACTCACCACGCATTATAAACTTTGTATACTAATCCATTTTTCCATCTTGTTTAAATCTATTACATTTTATTTGTTGATAATATTTTAATATAAAAATGGACGCTAGATGAGTAAAAAGTACAATACTTAGCTCTGAACTGTAGGGCAGTGCAGTACTTGAGTAAATGTACTCAGTTACTTTCCATCACTACAAATCAATACATGATGATGATATAAAATATGATGCACAAACTGCTCAGCAGTATATAAAATAATTACAGTTAACTCCACTTCGACCAGCTATAGGCTACTTTACAAATTAACAGTGGTGGAAGAAGTACTCAGAAGTAGAAATACCACAGTGTGTACAAGTAATAGTAATGCATACAAGTAAAATACAAAGAAAATCTACTTAAAGTAGAAAAGGTATGCATTACCTAGAAATGCCTATTTCAAAATAATATATAATATTTGATTATATTATTAGAATTATTAATCCATTGCAGGGTGGGGATAATTTAACACCTCTCTGTCTTGTTTAAATCTAATACATTTTATTTATTGATAACAAATGCTATCAGATGAATGTAGTTGAGCAAAAAGTACAGTACTTGAATAAATGTATTTAGTTACTTACCATCACTGCAAATCAATATATGATGATGATATAAAATATGATGTACAAACTGCTCAGCAGTATATAAAATAATTACAATTAGTTCCACCTTGACGAATAAAAGAACGAAATAATAAACTTATACGTTAAAAAACAAAACAGTTCCGTAATATATTAGAGACAGTGTTGGAAGAAGTATTCAGATATTTTACTTGAGTAAAAAGTAAAAATACTGTGGTCTATAAATACTCCCATGTTCATATCATTATAACATATTATTTAATTCAGTTTTATCACAACTAAATTCACATAGGAGCACGTAAGTACTGTAGTTCATCAACGTAGGGCCGATTTGAGATATTTTACTTCTTGGGGTTGACTACTGCATCCTATATAAAATCTTAATCGGTGACTAGTATCTACACCTGTCTGATAAATGGAGCAAAAACTATTGTCTAATTTCCTCTAAATAAATGTAAAGTTGCATAAAATGGAAAAGTAAAGTACCTGTTGTTGCATTCCACCACCGATTACAGCATAACAGGGTCAATACAGGACTTTTACTTGTAATGGAGTATTTTTAGAATCAGAATTGGCCAGGTATGTGTACACATACAAGGAATTTGACTCTGGTTTCACATAGCTCTCAGTGTACATACACAGATACAGATATAAATACAGCTAACAACAAGAACAACAATGTGGTGTTTCTACTTTTAAAGTATTACGGCAGCATTTTAGTGTTGCACTTGCATAAAGTCGGGTAATACACAAGAGACAGGTTAAAACACTTTTAGCTGCCTAAGCTGATCGAGCTCCAAAAACACTGGATCCTACAATTTTCCATCATGCAACTAAATATCATCTTTCATTGCACACCACTGCCCCATAAATAAACTCATCTTTTAAACTCTACAGCCAAATCTGTGAAAATCCTCATGATGTCAGGGATTCTTCAGATTTAGGAGGCACAGAAGACATTAAACAACTGTTTTGTACTTTTGGTGGTGTGCCCCTCCACCACTGTTAGATGGAACTGGACTACAATCATATTTTTCCTCATATGATAATTTGATGCATCACAACTTTATTTAGTGCATGAGAGCACAACAATGATGGTGTTAGAACTAGATCTCTTCTACAAGATGTTATAATGCAGGTCCAAGCTGATCTTGTGCTTTAGTGGTGCAAATTTCCAGTCAGATTGATGACACACGGTGAATCTGTCTGGTTGGTAATCTAGCCTTGAGTGGAGTAAGAGAACGTGTAAACACTGCACAAATAAAAATGCAAGAATCTCAAAATAGTATGCACTTTACTTTTCCACCACTGGCCTGGAAAGAGGGAATAAAAGGATCACTGTCTTGGACAGAATCTACCGTCCCACTGTAAACCAAATGAACATTAAATTGAATTTATTGCGACAAATCTAATCAATATCTGTCAGGGGATTTGAAAACTATGTTGCAACACAGCGTTCACCTTGCATGCTTAAAGTACCATTTCACAATATGTCACAATTCAACTTTATTTATGTGCCATGCCACTAAAAAAAAACCTCATTTATCAACAACAAAGGCTCAGCCTTGCTTGACAATAAAACAACAAACAAATACAATATTTAAAAAACAAACATAATAATCATCCACCTGCATATTTACACTCATTAGAATAAAACAAAACAAAAAATCTTTTCAGTAGTAGATCACTCTTAGACTCTTAGTGTAGACTCCTCCTTCCCAAGCTGCATGTTACAGTAGACAAAAATGTGTTTAAGTTTGTAGAGTCATGCAACAGGAAAGTGCAGTGTTTAACAGTACTTTGGCAGTGCACTTTTACAGCAGCAAATTCATCACGTAGTGTTCGTCCGTTCACAGTGTCGTCTACTGTGTTACAACATCTCTGGATCAACGCAGAGATTCGTACAAAAACAATTTATAGTACATTTTCTTTCTCCATCTTCTCTTACTCTCTGTCTCTCTCTCTCGCTCTCACACACACACACACACAAACACACACACACACACACACACACACACACACACACACACACAGTCGCACACACACACACATTTAAGTACACTCAGATGTTGCTTTGCATTTTCTCCAGTTCATCATCAGTAGTGGTCCAGTGTAATAACCTTCTCTGTGTTCTTATAAGTTACATTTTTGAATGTAGATGTTGAGCTTTTGAATAGAGGGTTGGTCCCCTGAAGAAAGACAAAGAAGAAACACATGAAGCGATCACAATCACTTTGGATTAACAAGATGGACTAACACATCCTGTAAATATTATTAACAGTGCATTACGGCTGGGATGTTATATATTCTTGTTTCAAAGACCATGAAAAGAACAAAACCAACAATGTGGCTGTCTGTGGCTTGTAGTCCTAAGCCCATTCATTCCACACTGTACATCTTTAGGATCACAAATATGAGATCTACATGGTATTATATAAGTGTGAGATGTGCCTGGAGAGTTGACACTGCCTGAGGTGAAAAGCCTGATTGTCACAGTTTGTGCCAAATTTACACTTCTGACGTGTGATTTACACGTCATCAGTATCTCTGATGTCATCATGAATAAACGTCCAGAACCTGTCTGAAAATCACCACATTTTAAAAGTTTTTTTAAGTAACCTGTTGATATTTGTCAGTACATGCATGGGTAAATTGCAAACAAGAACTGCTAATCAACAGTACTTTTATTGTCAATTTCAAAGTTGTATCCCACAACTAATGGCAACATCATACTTCCTGTTTACATCTCCTCAAGGCATGATGGGAAATGCATTTCCAAAACAGACAGTGACTTACCGACTGCCATTTTGCTTTTGACCTCTCAGCCTCAAACTTGGCCACCTCTTTACGGTCGTGGACTGACACCAGGACCTTCCACACGCCCAGCAGGATCAGGCCGATACACACAACAGAAAGAGAGACCCCCAGAATAATCATGGGGATGTTAGGAGGCTCTGGGCATCCTGGGACAGGACATGAGAGATGAGATGAGACTCACACTTCAAAACTTCCTTTTGTTTTATCAGTTTTTGGCGTTGTTGTAAGAATTACCGTATATCTGGAGATCGTAGGCAGTGGTCCCCATCTCACTTCCTACCACATTAAATGAGATCCAGCACTCATTCTCCGTCATCAGCTTGCATTGCATAGACAGGCTGTTGTCATAATCTAAGAATAAATGAGAACATGTATATCCATAAAGAAGGCATCGTATATCATCTTTCCTTTCGACATTGTGCTGAGGATGTAAAAGGATATACTCGCCTCTGTTGTGCTGTCAGTGTGATTTCCATATCAAAGGCTACAATCTGGTGTGTATGCATGTGTGTGTGAGGACCATGCCATTGTATTTCACATTCGAAGCCTGAAAATCCTCTGTGATAATCAGATATACCTCTCAGCTTGCACAAGCATAGCAGGTTTAAAATAATCTCTTCTATAAAGGAAGACGAGGTCCTTTGGCTATTCACATGCACTACAATAGCTCTGCCTGTACGACAAGGTAAATAATATGTTCCCCATTGTCCAGTGCTGCCTGAATGGACATGGATGGTGTTGTATTAGAGACGAGGGGGTGCAGGCTTCAGAGAGTCGATACAGGTCAGCATTCCTCTAAGTCTCTGACCCATGGGCAAACTTGGCCCTATGTTGATACCTCTATCAAAAACAGTGAACAAACTCCAGCAACAACAAGCACTTACAGCACGGGAAAGGTCATCGTGTGCAGGCCGGTGCACATGGAGTTATGATCCATTGTATAGTGTAATTTTGTAGAGAAGCTCATTTAAATTCATGCCACTGACCGTTTTTTCAAATCATATTAGAAATTGTATCCTTCAACATATCCACTTATTTTATTTAATGCTCATGCAATATGAATACCAACCTGCAAAGACTTGAAACCTCCCAGAGATCCTGTTTCCTTCGAAAGGAAGATTTTGTGACTTTTTTTCGCTGTCAGTGTTTTATCATGTCAAGGACTGTTTTGAAAATTCTTCCTTGTTAATCTTTTCCAAGAAACCCTGACATCCACATATTTAGCTGCCAAAAAGCCATGCATTCCTCAGCTACTGTATGTTATCGAAACAACAAATCAGGATAAGAAGCAATAAGCAAACGTGGACATCTTTTCTTTGGTTACAGATTCTGAAGGTTCCCATCAGAATTTTCAAAACAGTTCCCGCCCCAAAACCGCATTAGAAGTTACATGAAGGGAACAAAATATTCCCTGTGATACATGGGCCATCTGAAGCAAGTTTCAAGTATCAGCCCGTTGATTTTCACCCTGTACCAACATGAGCTGTAATATGTGGCTGCTTTGCAAGGAATAAATAGATTAGAGTAATATAAAGTGCGTTCTTTTTGCATAATCACCTGTTGTTGTTGTTTTTCATGCACAACTTAATGATGAGAATATTTTATTAATTATTTCAAAATCAACCACATAAAGTCTAATTAACTAATTACTAACTATTAACTAATTAAGTACTATTGTTAATAGTATAGTAACAATAGTATACATATATATATATATTACACCACACACACCCACACACACACACAATATATATATATTTATATATATTTATATATATTATATCTATATATATATATTATATATATATATAACATATATCTATATTATATATATTATATATATCTATCTATTATATATATCTATATATATATATAAATAAATGTTGCGTATTTAATACTTTTTGAGGAAGATCATCATATTATTTAAATCAGTGCTAGAACAGGTAGACAGGAGAGTCCTTTACCTGCTGTTGTGTTGATGGAAATTTTAGGGACACTGCACTTTTGATCACACAGCTCGGCATCGTCCTTATCTTCCAGATGGCACTCTACACAGGTTCTGGTGGTGAAACAAGTGCAAAAACAAAAGGTCCGGTTTTCTTTAGAGGTGATACATTACCTCTTGGGAAGCTAAAGTTTAATGAGCCTTCAATCACTGAAACAGTGAGCACAAAGAAATCACAGTGTTGGTCACTTATCACAGTTTTCCCAAGGCTTCACTCACTCTCTATCACCCGTCTCCCCTATAACAGTGGTATCAAATGGCACTAGCCCTGACAGCTGCTTTACAATGGAGAAAGGAAATCTCTTAGTGCTATGTTGGGGACATTAGTTGTCTTTTGATGTCACATGGAAGGTGTAGACACATGTGAACAAGGGGACCAGAACCTGATATGCCTGTACTCAAAAGAACAGACAGATCATGTGGCGTAAGTAGACAACATCTTATATCTTTCAGGTAAAGACACAACAATTACAGGGGCAAAGCCGACAAAAACCTCTACATTACATCCGTATTCAACGACTGATGCCATGAATGCGCTCTCACCTTGCAGAACTACAGGCGTCACCACATGTTGGGCACTTCTCACACTTGTCCCCAGATGCTCCAGGTACAGAGCAGACACACTGGCCACACTCACATCTCCCCCGGCCGCTGCACAGTGCGTCATCCTCTGACATGCAAGTTTCGGTGCTGGTGCTGCAGTTACAATACTCCCCCGTCCAGCCACTTTCACATTGACACTCCCCGCAGTCGCACACTCCGTGGCCTACAAACACAAAGTCAGTAAAGCAACAGGCTCAACACAAAAACACGTGAATAATTCATGACATTCATATGTGATCACTCACCTCCGCAGAGCTCCCCACGGAATCGAACACAGGAGTAATTGTCACATTCGCAGTAACGTCCATAGATGCGTCCAAAGCTCGATTCATGACATGCACATTGTCCACAGTAGCACTGCCCCTGACCACTGCATATCTCAGACTCATTGTTTGCAAGACAATTAGCCAACAAAGCGCTTTCCTCATTGCACTCACACCCTGCTCCCAGGAACCCTGGCTGACACACACATACACCACACTGGAAAGCCCCTTGGCCTTCAATACACTGGCTGCTGTTTGCTTCAGGAGGCTGCCGGCAGTCACACGAGCAAAGAGACTCCAGTTCCACCTCCAAACTGTCCTGTAAGCCCACCGGTTTTAGGGAAAAGCGCCGGACTCCTGGTAGGCATCCTGGGAGAGCCACAGTCACGTTGAACACTACCTGAGGAGCAAAAAAGACGTCCCATGAGAAGACTAAAACTGATACTGCTTATTCCTCACATTGTCAGTGAGGCACACTATTGCACTGGGTGTGATGTTATTATTCATTTTTCATTCATCAATCCCACATACACAACCCTGCTGCCATAAATAAATCACTGAAAAACTAAATGTGTATTAAGCTGTTAGTTCCCAACACAAGCTCTACTTACTTCTCTTTAAGTATCATTTGCTAAAAACTTAAACGCCTGGCTGCTTTAGGAAATTATTTTAAAATGTATTTTGTCTATAATGTATCAGAAAATCTGAATTTCCAACAGCCTGGCATGATGTCATTGCCTCTTGTTGAGATGTTCAGTTTATTATCACATACGACAAAAAAAGTAGCAAATAATCAAATTTGAGGAGTTGGAGATACAGAATATTTGACATTTCATACATGACAAATAACTAAATTGATAAATGTATTATTAAAATAGCACATACAGTTTAATGTGTCTCATTTCAATGAGAATAAAACTGAACTATTAATTTCAGGTGCAAAGGCTCAGAGGGAGAAAACAAATTTGTATTCACTATTTATGCCTAGCCAACACTTAAAACTGAACATGAAGGCTTACAACATGTGGAGATTTTCATTAAATTAGCTTTTTCATATCATCTAAAAAAACATCAGTCAAGTGCAACCATTTCTCTCTCTGAGATACAGTGAATACTGTAATGCAGTCCTATCTGGTCGACCCAAACAAGCCAGGCAGAACAGATTCAGTACTCTGCTCGACTAAGACCAGACGAAGATCACACATCTTTTATCAGTTGCCTGTAAGTCTTTGTGTTAAGTTGTTGTACATGGTCTTGTTTATGTATAAACCATGAAGGCGTCTGTCATAAAACTTTTTGTTCATCTTAAGTGCGCGACGAAAACCTTTTGAGCAGCTGATTTCTCTGAGGAAGTGTTGATATCTTTAGATATAACCTGAAAGCTTGACTATAAACCTGGTCTTTATTTAGACTTCTTTAATTGTTTTACTGTTTTATTTTTATTTTTTGGGTGTCCAATTATTTAAACTTTCCCTACCTTTACACTTTCGCTATACAAATCAGGAGAAATAGCTATTTAGAGAAAAAAAACAACTGACCGTCTCTCCAGGTTTAATGTTGGAGCAGCGTTTTAGATCAGGGAGGACAGTCCCATTTGGGCAAATGGCTGTAAAAGACATCTGCAGCTCTTCTGTGTCTCCAAGGACCTCCAGTTCGATCTCTGAACGCAGTTCCTGGAAAACAGTACACAAATATATCAGCACTTATGGAAATGCAATTGGCAGCACAGATCCTAGTACTGAACAAAAAATAACAAAAATCACCAAGACTCAACTATCAAATCAACACACTGACTTCTATTATCAAGACATGGGATTTCCAGGGATTTAAGTGGAGCTACACTTTCACCCTGCGCCGACCTGTAGCGTGCTGAAACTCTTTGAAACCTCCAATCTAGTTCTCTCTTTTTTGGGTGAGTCATCATCCCAGGTGTGCTGGGCTGTACAAAAGCACCTGAGGAAAGAGTGGCAGCTAACCTCAGCTGGAGGAAAGACTATGTTTGACTGACTAATGAACTCTGACGGACTGTCTGGGTGCTAACAGAGAGTTAACTGTGTGTTTCCTGTAGACCTGTAATTGTACTGTGCCTTCAGCGTTGCTAAGGAGGAGAAAACAGGGGGGTGTTTATGGTATACACCCAATTTGAAGATGGATTAAAGTAAAGTAGGTAAAGCACACTCAAAAGACTTAAAATGGGTTAACAATAAACATTAATCCAAAATTGGAAGTAAGTATAAATACTAATCATCTGTCTTTTTTCACTAAATATGTTTTTTATCTCCCTTAAGAACCACAACTATATATAATCAGGGTGATAACAAGGCCTCCTCTCTGCAGTGTGATTAACGTGGCAGAGACTAAAAGTTGCTGTCAGCGACGTAACCGATGAAGTAATTAAAGGAACTCGCCACCGCTCACCGCTGCCAGGGGGGATTTAAAAAAGGACACGGAGTGCAACACGGTAGACAGGCAGAGAAAGATAAAGACAGAGAGAGAGAGAGAGTGGAGAAGAAAGAGCAAGTCAGAGTCAGATGGGCGAGGAGATCAAACAGCTGGGGCAAGCAGAGACTTGCTGTCAAACACGCTGCTGCAAAGCACCGGGCGGTAGAGGAAAAAACTCAATAGAAAGAATGAACCAAGAAGAGCAGAGAAGGCAGAGGTACTGCCTATTGATTGTGCAAAGGGTTAATCCGTGAATGCTTTATGTCAACAGGTGCTTTTATTGAAACTCTGACTCAAGCTTAAAGCATTTGATTTGATTAAATCAAATCGAACACAGTGTTACTGCTTGTATAATAGCAGGTGTTCTCTGTCTTTATTCCTTATTACCAGTGCCTGCACACACACACACACACACACAGAGAGAGCCTACCCGCACATCCAGATCACCAAGACTGTTTATTTACTTTGTATGCTGTTACAATCAGTTCCAGGATGTTCCGCGAATCTGTCGCCAAGACTCCAACCGTGGCGCCAGGTATGAGATCTGCATATTTCTGTGAGGAGAAGAGAAAAAAAAAAGAAGCACGGATAGATAGAAAGCAAAGTCACTGTTACAATGTGGGCAGATTTGGCTCATAGTCCTGGAAGCAAAGAAAAGTACGCAAAAAGAATGGGGAAGAGAAGAGGGCTAGTTCTAACAGGTTCAATGAGAATGCAGCTCTATGAATAAATATGCAAACCTCAGTAAACATTGTGCTCACACAAATACTTGCATTTTTCAGCTCTATAGTTTGGTGCGGTACTGACAAGGAAATAAATGCGTTCATAGAGAGAAGCTGCTACCTCATAGTTGCGCCTCTGTTGTTCTGTCACAGCAAATATCAACAAGATATTGTTCTCCACCACTTTATCAATCAGCTGACCAAGAGTTGGATACTCCTGAAAAACAAATGGTGGAATATGAATAGTGAATGTGCTATAAGTCATCAGTGATACACTATGGATGACCCTAAAATGACTCATGAAATAAAACTCATCATGCTGAGGTCATAGAGGGAGGAAAATAAGAACGTACCAGCACCGTGGACATCGAATATTCATTATTGATGTCCAGATGACACTTCCCATCGTTGGGTATCACAATTCCAGCCATCTTACTGTCCATCCCAAAGTGTGAGTCAGCATCACTGACAAACACCAGCAAACGCATCGAGTCATTCCTCCAGCCAATCTTATCCTATCAGGAGACACATTACAATGCGTGACAGAGGATAAATCAACTGACTAATCAAACAATGAAGTTAACAAGAACCACATCTAACTAACATTTTAAATTTTAAAAACTAAGTCTCACCTCACAAACAGCTGCCTGCATGATGGCGTCAAAGCCACACTCCGGTATATCGATATTTGCAGATACACGCTGCATTGCGATTATCTCGTTAAATTTGTCAGTGTTGCTCGTCAGAGACAAGACGTGTTTATATCCAAAAGTTGGCAGGCAGGTTGAGCCTACCTCGCTGCAACACAGCAGAAGTGAAAAACAAAGATTTAGAAAAACAAGATTCCCTGAGACACCACATGACAAATAGTCATGTTTTCATGTGTATTGCTTACCTGCAAGGGTTGGCAAGCTCTTCTTCTGTAATCTTGATAAATGGCAGGATGGGTTTTTCCACAAAAGAGCCAAAGCCCATTCGGAATTTACTGGTTAGGTTGGCCATCTCTTTAGACAGAGTGGAGCCTAGATCTTTGATCTTCACCAGATCGTCGGTCATGGATGCTGACAGGTCCATCAGGTAGTAGATGTCCACAGGATAGTCCTCTGTGTGTTGAATCTTGACCTGAAAAGTCACCTGACTACCTGTGCAAAAATAAAATAAAATAAAGAAATCAACACATCTGAAAATGATCGAACCACCTCTGGTGGCAAATCATCAAATCAAAATGTGTGCACGCTGTTTACCAGGTCTCAGCTTGAGTGCCATTTTCTGTGGGGAGATCTGAGTGCTGTTAACGTTGCCCGTCTTCTTCCCGAGTGGGTGATCCTGCAGGATTTGGCCTTTGGAAACAGGGAACTCCAAATGACCCCTGGCACATCCTTTTTCTAGTAAGATATCCAGTGTGTCACATCTTTCGCTGACTGAAAACCAATCTGTGAAATTCTGAGAGATGAAGAAATAAGACACATGTTGTGCTCTTTGCAGATGCAAGATTGAGATTGTTTTATAGTACGCCATAAAATGATATTGTTGAATGCACTGTGGTCATCTGCTTACATGCTGTGGTGTCATACATGCAAACCCTGGCTGCTTACCTCCTGTGTGCACCAGGCACAGTGAGAACTGAGCTGCAGACACTTGTCACAAGTCAGAGCGCTGCCAGCTGAACATGATCCTGCAGTACACATGAGCACAGTGCACAGTTAGAGTCAGCATCGACCTACAAAAATTAAAGGTCTCTCTCCAGGGGAGAGATCTGAATTTCAAAGAGCGTGTTCAATTTTTTGACCTGATAAAATAAAAAATAAATATTTAATTTAGGATTTGATCCATTTATTAGCATGTTTTAACTGTTATGATGAAGTGTACTTCAAAATAATACAATAGGATTTCACAATAAAACACATTAACCAGTCATAAAATACAAACATAACATTTATGGTCTGCTCTTGAGTAACTGTTGCTCTTTGTTTGCACTTTATAAACGTGTTGCCCTTGATTTTTTAAAGCCGAACAGTCCTGCTTACCCTCCACGGTGTTGATCCAGTACCGAAGAATCAGGCTCAGCAGTAGAAGCCCCATTAGTCCGTGAGGTTACTGGTTATGAGGAAACAGAAGAAGAATATTTCAAGTTGTCTCATATTTACAGGAATTAATCATATCCCGCTTCATGCCTCCTGTCCTCAACCGGAGAAGACGAGAGAGGAGAGTGTTGCCTGTGCCGCACTACCTGGATAGAGGAGGAGAAGGAGGGGGAGGAGGAGGAGGAAGAGGTGAAGGGCTGCCTTTACCTGCGCTGCCTTTTATGTTCACTTCCGTCCAGGTGAGAAAGTGAGGCGGGCGGGCGCGCAGACAAACCAAACCCAACACATGACATGCTGACAACACTAGCTTTTAGGGACCATCTCTATTTTATGCCAATTCTTCTCCACAACATTTCAGGGAGGTAATATTGCACTTTTTTTTTTTAAAGGTCCCATATTTCCATTGTTACAATGTTTAATTTGAAGTTGCAATATCCATAAAAAAGCATATATTTAAGTAAAAACCCATCTCAGTGTACTTTTACACCTCTTACCTCTGGAGTTATAACAAGTACAAAGCATGTTGTGTTTCCTTTTGTCTCATTAATATTAACGAGCCTCTCTTCTGATTGGCTTTCTGACTGAGGCATGGCTAGAACAGCAACAAAGGACTGTAGCCATGGCTGAGGATGGTGACAATATACACATGTCACTGTGTGAGTAATCCATTGTCTCTTCAGTTTTTTTGTTTGTTGTTCCCACTTTGTGATTCCTGCTCAGTCATTTGCCAAAAAAAAAAGCCCAAAAATGTAATAAAAGTTCAAAGTTTTGACTTATGGTCTTTTCATTGTATAGATATCGCAATCATTATCATTTGGCCAATATAATCATGTAGTGTAAATCTGATATCATTACAGCCCCACATCACAACCTTACAGAAGTCCTGAAGGCTTGTTAAGAGGCAGCTTCTGAATACAAGCAGTGTGTATTTATCTGTGGATTTGGCATTTTGATACCATAACAGCATTCATATAGTACCTAGACACACTTATTAATCAAAAAAGACCCAATATAGGACATTTAAACAGCTGTAGTAAGTTTATGGATTAAGATTTTACATTGAAAACAAATATTGTTTCATTCATTCTTCCCCTCCGTCCAGAGATCACAAAATAAACAGGCCTGATAAACAAGAAACTAAATTAAAGTGGAGACCACGGTCAAGTAGACACAACATATTCAATATAAATCCCTCATTTGTATAACTTCATAACTACATTCTTTTAATAGTGTTGTATTCTCTGTAAAGCACCTTGTGACTGTGGATTCAAGATGTGCTAAAGATATAAAGTATATTTGCTTACTTACAAGATTGTTGCGGTGCCCACATTGCTTGTTTGTACCCTCACGTTGATCTAATCGGAATTGAATCACACCGAAGCTAGACTCTTATAACCGTTGAACTATGATCGAAGAGGAATAATAAAGTACAGACAAGCCACACCATGAGCAAATACAGCCTGTATACCTTTATTACCCAGACACTGTAGCTGAACAAATGTTAATCTTTAACGGCACAAGAACATGAATCATTGTCTTTGGTCCCACAAGAATTTTATGTCTTTAAAATTGACTCAGACAAAAACCTACCATGCAAGCCTATCACAAGATATGAAATATGAGCATGAGTGTGTGCATGTGTGTCTATGATATGAGGGGGAGGGAGGGTGGGGCTGTGTAGGTGTTGAACCATTGACAGCTGCAGTGCAAATATCCTTGCTTGTCCCAACTCACAGGAATCTCACAATTCGTCACCACACCCCTCTGGATCTGGGTGAGTCCCATCTGTCACCCCAACCTCCACTCCTCCTCTCTCTTCTTCTCCCTCTTCCTTGCCTTATGAACACCCCCCCTGTCTCTCCTCAGCTCTCTGTGTTTTGATCCACCTTATCCAGTAGCCTTCTTGAAGTGTCGCCCTGTGAAATTGCCATTACATTTATACCTCCTTTGGCTCTCATCTTCTGTCCGCCAGTCTACCTGTGATTTGCCTCTCTTTCATCTGCTCCTTCACACACTTTGTCTCTCCACATCCTTATCTTTACATTTCTCCGGAAATATCTCAGTATGATGCAATCAAACAGCCTTTTTTTGAAATGTCTTCTCACATCTTGTATGCGAGTATGATCAAGTGTATTAGCTATTTAAGGTGTAACAGTTGCATCATAATGTTATTTATATTTCAGCCTAAATCTAAAATCTGTCACCTTTCAGTTCAGGTTCAGGGAAATTCTCACAACGAATATGACAGCAGAGTTTGAGGCATATCATGACATGATTTTTAAAGACTATCAGACTCATCAAAATTCATAAATTCATAAATTATTCCCCCACCTATCTCTCTCTCAGCACTACATTATTTACTATGCATAGAAATGGAGGTATACATTAACCCTGCAATAAACCAACTCACCTTCAGGGGCGTCCTCTGATAACATGCTGTCCTGTCTCAGTCTGTCTTCCTTGTCATCAAGTGAAAAATGGAAAGGAAGGGAAAAGCATCAGTCCAGCACATTCAGTCTTATTGTATCCAGGCAGTCATCAGAGTAACAGTAAACCTATTGTAACGGCGCCCTTTATGAAGCATGGCGCTCGGGTGACCCTGCTGCCCATGCTCCTTGGCTCATGTGTGCTTTTGTGTGTGTGTGTGTGTGTGTGTGTGTGTGTGTCTGAAAGTGGGTGAGTGTGTGTGCATTCATACTGGGGTCATGTGTGGGTGTTTGTACAGGCTCCAGCTTGCCCATGTGTGTGTGCGTGTGTGTGTGTGCAGGGGGAGGCTGTGACGATACTGAGTGACAGTAACAACTGCTGGCTGTGAGACCTCCACAGGAGCCAGCTTCTTTATTAAGAGATGACCTGACTGATGTGCTAGTGTTGCACTCTAGAGGCTAAAGCTGGTGCAAACTGCAGCAAAACACTCAAAGCAATGGTCTTTGTGATTAGTTTGGTCTGTGTGTGTGTGGGCACATGTTTGCTCAAATTCAATTACTTCCTGCAATGAGCCAAGAGGAGTGCCAGTGTAATACAGCCTCCTTCTTACAGTGGTATGGCTGGAATGCAGGTACACAGGCATGTGTGAGGGAAACAAAATAATAGAGCATAGACCTATGCTATAAGAGAATTGAAGATCCACAGACATAGCCCCAAAATCCAAAATCTTAAATCTCAGAGGGCTTTACAAGTTGTACAACATGCAACACTCTGCACTTAGACCCCGACTAAGTCATGCTAGTGGCTCTAGCATCAGCATGCTAAACTACCCATGATGATATTTAATAGTTTTCATGTGGTTTGGAGTGTTAAACTAAACTTTCACAGGTATTTGATCATAAACCACAAAAAGCCAGGAGACTGAAGTTATTATAATTCATCCTCTGGGGACTATGACTGTATATATCAAAAATATAACAACAATTCACCCAGTTGTGATATTTAAAAAAAAACCTACAAAGTTAACCTCATGGTGGTGCTACAGGTGAATCAAAGGATCAACCAAAATCAGTTGAAAATATCCTCTGGGAGGCTTGAATATCTGTTCCAAATTTCATAAGAAACCATCAAATATTTTTTGAGCTATTTCACTAAAAGCCAAAAAACATCAACTGTAAGATGAAACATCAGGGGTTCACAGAGATTTAAAATTCCTCCTTGGGGAACATGAACGTCTGTATAATATTTCATAGTTGTTAAGATATTGGACTGACTGACAGGCTGATGTTGCCATCCCTAATAAACACTCTTTAATTAAATAAACACAAAACTTCAGGAAGAGAGGGAGTTTCCATTTTTATGCAGCATGTAACAGTGTTGCAGAAACTGTACAGTACGTACAGGGAAACATTCACTGGAAAAAGTTGCCATCTTTTGAGAACCATGAGTCAGCTTTGCAGAAGCTGGGAAAGAAAAACAGCTTTGTGACATTTTCCAGACAATCTAATTTATATAATTTACCAAGTAGGAGAATCTTCTCAACCCAAGAAAAAACATGCAATCCTTTATATTAAAAAAATGGACAATTACGACATCTGGAGAAACTTATTGCGAACTCTGAATATACAGGAAGAATATAAGTACACATAATGAAAAGATAAACATGTTAGAAGCAGCTTACCTGTAGTTTGAATCGTGACTGTGCATGGACTTCTAGATAGACAGTATTTTTAAGTGATTGAACATGAGGAACAGTGTATATTACAATGGTAGAATAACAGGAACAACAAATACTTTTGTTCTGCAAATGTGGTTGTTTAATGTTTTGTTAAATATCAGCGGCTGCTGTGTTTGTGATGTAGTGTTGTATTTAATTACATCTGAAAAGGCAATAATTAGTATAATCTGTAAATATAAGATAATTTGTAAAGGCCTTATTGAGGAGAGTATAGTATATATATTACAAATATGAAAGTATATTCATTTTTTAAATGGTTATAACCAGAATAATATTTAAAGAGTTAAAGAGTTTGTAACTTCAGCTGCAGTTGGACTTTAAAATAGTGTTATTCTAACACAAATTACTTCCACTTGAGTGATTTTTCAGTCACGTAACAGCATTTCTACTTGACATGCTAAGACTCAGATTACAGCAATACTATACACTGGTTAACCACATGGCTCTTGCAGTGACAAGCTGAATGTTCAGACGTATCCTGGCATGAGCTGATGCTAATTTTTGCACATAAAAAAGGTTATCATAACAAAGCAGTGCCTTGAAGTTAAAAGATAAGGTTGCACCTCAAAGTTTTCTTCTAAACTTTAATAAACATCAAAAACAAACATTTTGATTCATAGTGATTCTTCATCGGGCTCAGTTCAGATCAGAAATTGTATTGTTTAGGTCAGAAGTTGTATTTAGCAGTGGTGGGGGAAGCATTCAAATCATTTACTTATATTAATACCACACTGTAAGAAGATAAAAACTGCAGCATTTTACCATTGAGGCTGGTTGAGGTGGAGCTCTGTTGTGTGTGGGACTGCAACACAGATGGTCATTTTCATTATGGATGCTGTTAATCTGCTGATTATTTTCTCACAATGATTGTCAGAATACGAGCCAAAGTGACACTTTTACAATGCTTGTTTTGTCCAAACCACAACATTCTGTTGTTATTATTTCTTATTCAAATAATACCTTCATACTCTGTAGTTTGATTTATAAGAAAACATGTTTGCATTTATAAAGTAACTAGTAACTAAAGCTATCAGATAATTGTAGTTAAGTAAAAAAGAAAAACAAATTTCTCTTTGAGATCTTGTGCAGTAGAAGTAGAAAGTAACATAAAATGAAAACTAAAAGTAAAATAGGGAACAAGTACCTCATATGTGTACATACTGTGAGTGCAGTATTTGCAGTAAATGTATGTAGGAGATAACAAAACATGGTGGAAGCACAAGATGGTTCATCGATTAATGAGTCGACAGAAATGTAATCAGCAGCTTAGATTATGAAACTATAAACTGAATATCTTTAGGTTTTGGACAAGACATCTGAAGATGCTATAATACACACCACACAAAGAATCAAGAAGATTATCCACAGTTCGAATAAATTATGAAAGAAATCCAAGTTTGCAGACCTACGCTGCATATGAAATTGCAGTATTTTGTCGATTTGAACATCCTTTTTATATTCTTTAACGTACCTAAAAACAAGTGGAAATTATAGTGTTTAAATCAACGAGCACTAACAGTCTGAATCTTTAGGAAGCATCACCATGTGTTGAATTGCTGACGTGTATCACACTAAATGAATGATACTGGATACTGAAGCAGGCCTCCCCTCTTAATGTCAGTGCCCCGAGTCTGACCTTGGGCTTCCTCAAGGGATCAGTGCCATGTGTCCCCTCAGCTGTGGAGAATTAAAAGAGAGACATGAAGCGGATGAGAGGAAAGAGGGAGAGACTCTACTTGGCATGTATCTTATGTTCAAAGCCTTGATGCCCTTACAATAGGCACTTGATTGACACGTGTGTGTGCATGGGTTATATGGGATATGTATGTATATTCCTGGAGTTGGGCTTGGATGGGCGATGTGTTGTGGGGGGTGATAGAGGGTGTGATGACTAATCTTGCATCCCGGTGGTTTTGATCCCGTTGACTGGCAAGAGATGGGGGAATGGTGCCTTTATGTCTCTGGGATCAGCTGCTTTAAGTCTGAGCTTAAGAAGGGAGATCCGGTATAAGAGTGAAAATATAAAGGCTGTGTGCCTGAAATAGTGCAAGAAAGGGCTGGGGAATGAGCACACACACGTGTTACTCATTTGATCTGCCATAAGCTGCATACATAAGATCAAACATAGTCATACAAAAAGCTTAAAAACTTAGTTTTGGTTACAAATATGACAGGGCAATTTTGACTCACAGCACCCTCTGCTGCTAGATAATCAGTACAGCCCAATTATGACAGTTTAAAAGGTATTTTTTGTAAACTCATTTGGAGGATTTGAGGGTGTTGGTCCTGCTATTAATATTTGATTTATATCTTTTTGTTTGGGCTTAAAGAAAATTTGTATTTTGGAAATTGTATTATCTGTCACTTTTGGAGCTTGACCCAAAGAAAACCTGTGCTGCATTGAATCTGTCTCTTGGAGTAACCACTCTTACTTCACCTGTGGTGGTAATGAATTGGTGTGGGGCTCCGACACAGTGGGGAAGTATTGGTTTGATGCATTATTGTTATTTTTATGGGATAATATAGTAAAAAAATATTAGCAGGAAAACATAGAAGTAAAAAGATAATTAAAGAAACAGGAGTCGAGTCTGAGAAAAGAGCCTTTTATTCAGCATTGTTTTTATTCCAATGTTTTCAAAGGAGAGAGCAAGAAGAAGATTGATTGAGAATCAGTTGAAGGTGACAGGGGAAAGCAATGAGGATAACATGTACAAGATTTTTTTTTGTTTGTTTGTTTTTGTTTTGTTTTGTTCATTTTTTTATTTTTTTTTACATTTTTTTCCCCAGCGACAAATGTTCAGAATTAGAAAATACACTCCGTAAAAGCCTGGTTATATTTTCCAACGGTGAACATTTACTGCTACAGTACTTATTGATCAGGCAAAAGAACCACGATCATACAGCTTTGACCATTTTTCTCGTAGTAGTGTAGAGTCCTTACACTAGAAATCAGTTTAAAGATAAAAAAAAGAAAAAAAGAAAAAAGCAAAGCAAACAATAAAACTCACTTATTCTTCACTTTTGGCCCTGAATGTATATAATTTACACATCTTATTCTGAACAAACCAACCTTTGAAACACAAAGTCAGTCATGTGACTTCAACTCTTATGAAACACTGCTGTTTTCAAAGTATTTCATACATGATTGTTGCATTTTTTTTTCTTTTTTTTCTCCACTCATCCAAATCTTTTGGCATGTACACTATTACGCTGCTGTAGAACCATTATGACTAAAATTTTGGATAAATCCTAGCGTTATTTTTGGAGCGCTTTAAAGTAGCAGTGTAAACCCAAGAGAGTGACTTTAAGTCTTTTTTAACATAAAAGAGGAAAGGTAAGGGAAAGTGGTGAGTCATCTACGTTCTGTCTAGAAGGGCAAAGGCATAAAAATGCACCAAGTAAATGCATGAAGCTTGCATTCATTTGTTTCAAACACATTGTAAACCAACTTTTTTTTTTCTTTTTTTTTTTTGGAGAAGCTAGTAGTAGTTGAATCTCTAAAATGGAGCCTCACAACTAGACAACACTCATCATGTTGAGGAAAAAGAAACAGAGGCAATGACAAATAAAGATGAAGCAAAGCACAATGTTTCTTTGCAGATCAGGAAGAGAAACGGTGCGTGTGGGAGACAAACGGAAGAAGAAGTCCTATTTAGCCAGCTCCTGAGCGTGGCTTTTTTTTTCTGCTTTGTCCACTCTGGTGAAAAAGGGGGCTTTACCTGCAAACCCCAGCACAACACCAGCAGACTCCAGCAGAACCATGAGGTAGATCACAGGTCAAACTGACCACAAGAGAAAAAAAAACCCTCCTAAAAGATGTCCATTGGGTGTAAAACTTGTAATTTCATAAAAGTACGTCTCTTTTTCATGTCATGTCTTGAAGTATTTTTCTTTAAAAAAAAAAAAAAAGGAAAGAGGGAAAATAAGGATTTACCTTGCTCTGAGTTTGTCACCGTTCTTTTTTTCTCTAGTATTGCCGTGGGACTCTCATTGTCTTTATTGCTACCAGAAGACTAGATAGCGAAATCTCATGATTTCACACACACAATTGATCAATCAGAATCAGAAATATGACACCTGATCAAGTTTGATGAAAACATGTTGGACAGTGTTTGATGTGACGTAAGGAAGGCACCTTTTTCCAATAATAAATTTATTAATTTCCTAATGAAATGGTCACCTGTATCAGCTGTCAAGTGCAGTTGAACATTAATTGATTTTGTTAAGCTATTCTGTGGCAACTCTGAAAACCAAAATGAAAGTATTCTGAAACTTTATATTCAGTGCAAACAAGATTTTGCAAGTTTTTTTTTCCATATATCACAAATAAAAGAACTATAAAATCATATAAACCTTGAAGGGGGGGCGGGGGGTATCACATGCATTTTATCGTCATATCACATCTTACGGGGGGGTGGGGTGGGGGGATGGGCGGTCCTCTGGCATTTTGTTTGAGAATCCTTGAAAAAAGAGAAAAAAGAAGAGCATGTGGTTTCTTATCAAAATAAATCTTGTTTTTTTTTTTGTTTGTTTTTTTCTGTGATTAGCCAACTGCTTGAGTCCATTTACACTGTCCTCATTTTCCACCACAAACATCGGGGCTGTGCAAAAAAGTTCATGTGTCTGGTCCAATCAGAGAAGGTGGTGACTGTTATCACTGCGATGTCGTCAGCAATCTCCCACCGGCCCTCTGGCTCACAGAGCGGTAATCTAGCCTAAAAATAAAGACACAGAAAGCAGAAGCACTGAACAACAATATTAGGATTTAAGTGAGGGTTATGGAGCCTTAATAACCTTTAAAATGATTGATATTAAGTTTTTATTGTGCTTATTTAAAGCCCCCTCCATTCAGTTTTATTATTTTACTTCACTTGAGCCCAGCTATGCAGAACAATGTGCAGAGTTTGACACTAGAAGGCTGTTTAGAAGTTCATTTGCCGAAGGAGTAAAAGTGTCTTCTCATCTTAAATCTGAAATGTGGGAGGAAATATAATTTAAACAGTGAAAAACAACAATATCGCCATCTGGGATAAAAATTTAACTGGAGGTATATTATATTATTATTTCTGTACACCTTCCAAAAAGAAGTCTTATTCAAATTAGACTGACCTCTAGAGATCTTGTGGTGACCAAATACAAATCATTTTCATATATTTATATATGATATTGTCCCTATGTCCCCATTTTTGGACTAAAATTCACAGCATCCTGGAAACCAAAATATATTTTTCCTCCCTTTTCTCCTGATTCAAATTTGTTGAGAATAATGTAAAAAAAACTCTAATTAAAAATTTGCAGAAAAAATAAATATGAACGAATACAATATTTACATAAGGAGGAGAATTTATTTAAATTTTAGCAATCAGAAGGACACATTTGTTAAAAATAAAAACAAAATGTCAAGGCCTTTTTGTAAATGTGTGTCAGAAAGACATGCCAGCATCATCATTGTCTATCTATGGTGTGTATGTTTGTATGTATGCATTTATTTCATTTTTTACATGGTGTTCAAAAATCTATAAAAGCCTCAGTAATGATTCATTAACCAATAATAGAGAAATTATATAAATAAGAAATTATTTAAACGTGTAAAACCTTGGTATCTTAGAAAGTGAGACTATGACTTCTTTTAAGTGGCAGTGAAATAAACAACTTGCTGGCATTCACGTCAGACGGTTTACATTCAGAAACTGAAGCGTACCTGTGATTACTTGCTGAGCTGACTGTAAGGAGACGAGTTGTTGGAAGAATCCACTTGCTGTGGCGTGCCATTTTCCTGAAAAGCAAAACAGCATCTCTCATTTTAGAACGTGATAATAACTATCTTTAGTGTGTTTGCACTGAGATAATTGATAGTTTTAGAGGACGGACACTTCAAAAACAACGCAAAGCTGTACGAACCAGCTTTAGTTATTGGTAGAAGATATATCACAGTTAAATGGACACCAGGTAGTCGAAATTTCTTGAATGAAGAGTTGAATGAGACAATAAGATACAATAAACTTACAGGTGCTGCCTGCAGAGGAGGATACTGAGGCATGTAAGCTCCCTGGACACCAGGGTTGCCTGAAATATACTGTAATATAAAAAAAAAGAAATTCATTAAATCCAAATTATTCAATGGTATATTACATTTTAATCAGACCTGAAAGACTACCATGCTACATATGCATCTTCAATCAAAGCAACACAGTTGATCCAAAATGCTTTACTGCACAGAAGAGAGAGAAATAAACAAAAGAAAGGAGTAAACATAAAAAAATAGAGGACACAAAGAATCAGACATTTACATCATGCACATAGAGATTACAAAGAAGCTTCAGGAGCTTTATGAGCAGATTAGGTTAGTCCACAATCAGAAGCTAATGAGAATAGAGTGTATCTTAAGTTGACCCTGTCACCGTAGCATTTAGTCCTGGTTCTCGGGTCTCTGGTAGTCTGGTATGGGAACATTAAGACATGGCTGTATTTATTTATCATGCCATGCACTGCACATATAAGTGCCCAAGCCCATATTAACTTAAAAGACACCAAAAACTCTCCAAACAAGAAACTTGTCTGTCCCCTGTGCCATTCACTAAACACTAAAATCGCTAAAAATATCTTTTATAATTGTCCATTCAGAAGAGCTTCTGACAAAGACATGTTTACTAAAAGCTGTAGACCTATCATTATAATAACATGACGAACAAAGCATTTTCTCTTCAGGGAGATCAGTAAAGCTGCCTGTTTTCTACAGCTTATACTAATACCTTTGACTTTTGGTTAATTTCTACTTCACATAAAGCTCTGTACTGTTTTTTAGACAACGTGTTTCTAAAATAGGTTTGTACAATATATCAACAGACGATTAGGAACAACTTGTGCCTAGCAAAATAAAGATTTCACCTCACTATGTCAGTACAAAATGTCCCGATTAAAGATGTTTCTAGTCTCATATTTATGTCTGTGCATAATTATCTGCATGAACTGAAACATTTTATCATATCGGTGCTGTTTGTGACGCATCATATCCCAGAATTCCACTCACCGCTCCACCGTTTCCCAGTGACAGCTGACCCATCTGCTGAGTAATCATGGCTGAGGGGTGCAGTGACATGGAGGGATCCACAGAGGGAGACATCACAGCAGCCTGCAATACAAGGCGGCTGTTTTATTACCACATCACATGATTCTACAGACTAAATCAACTCATTCTGATGAAAAAATAAAATAAATATAAGCTGCAACAACACTGGCAGACAGTGTTGAGTGTAAACATAACATGAGTCACTGTTTCAAACCCATGTATGTAGAGCAGACTTGAAACATAAGCTGAAAATATGTATTTTGTGGTTTTGAGGTTGCAACAATAACTCTGTGATCATCAGAGAGGTAAACATTAAGTATTCTGTGTTCCTGGAGAGCTGAAAATAAGTAAAAGTTATGACTCTGCCAGCTCTAGTCTGTTTTCAGTCGGGGTGTATTCCTTTAAACATGACGCCTTTAGGGAATAGACCATTTCCTAGTAAAAAGTGGGGGAGGGGGCAGATCAGCAGAGACACTTGTTCCACTGGAAACCATCTGTTGGAAGAGTCAAAGAGTCACAAGACTGTCTCTGCTTCAGGCATTTCCTGCTGGATCCAGAGAGCGGGAGGGGGGTGGGGGGGTTGGCGGGGGCAGTGGCTGAATGTCTTTTTAGTTGTTCCATTTCTCTTTCACACACACACACACACACACACACACACACACACACACACACACACACACACACACACACAATATGTAAATACACAGCGACCATTTCCCAGAATACCGTCTCAGCTATGTGCTTCTACATTTAGGGAAGTTCAGGACATTGTTGGTTTGATTACGTCAGCAGAACAGGATGATTAAAGTAACACTGAGCTCAGAGCTTTAGCTGTGGTGGCGACACACACCCCATTTCCTGTACGCAGAATAGAAGTGGGTGTGCGAGTGTATGAATTACAAAAAAAAAAAAAAAGAAAGTAAATGCTATCGTTTCTTACCGGGTGTTGCATGATATATGGCTGATGTGCCACCCAAGAGTGACTCTGTACCTAAAGGAAGGTCAGACAGGAAGGGAGAGGCAGAATGAGAGACAGATGGAAGGAAAAGAGTTATTGATGTGTCGTGAATGAAACTTTATGGTACAAACTAACTTTACAATTACAATAAGCATTGTTTTGGTTTTTAAGTAGAAATACAAGGACTGCAACGGCATATACCGTTTCCATAAGGAGCTTTTAAAATACCCCAATGACCTCAGCCAGATGAGATGGCCTCTAAACTTTATGAATCTCATAGTTCTGCTTGTTCTGATGGTACATCTGTCCGACCAGGTCAACAATTTGCCGCTCTAGTGCCAACCTTGGTGTGTGGTCCCCCTTCTGAGGTGCTAAATGGTTCTCCAGACCATCTTTGAACCTGATAGAAAATTATCCTGGTAGCCTTTTATAAGCATGTCCCATACTCTGTTTTTTTTTTTTTTTTGCATTTGTAACTGTAATAAGAGCAACATTTTGGGGGCCATCACCTGTCCTCATCAAGCTTTAAAATCCTCTGTTTTAGCTCTACATCTTCCTTCAGTAGTGTCCACCTCCACAACCATCAAGGCAAAAAAAGAGGTAGGTATCAGGTGCAGGAAGGAGTTGCACTATAAACTTAAGAGATAGAAGGTCGCTTGGGTGTGATTGCTAGATGACAGATCTGGGTGTGTATGCTTAAATTATGAGCAAATTGAGTCTTTCAGCTACTCCATATTCATACATGGAGACTTCAGTGTTTATACAGGCAACAAATAGGACATGGAGGAAAACACCTGACACTGTTTGTGAGAGATCAATACTGGTTATGGATCGGTACGAAAAACTCCTTGTTCAAACACAAGAAAGCTCATACAGTGCTCACAACACCAGAGCCCTAAAGGTGACGGGTCAATGTTTGACTTTACAGTTGCTTCATCAAATGTCAGCTCTCCACATGACAAGAACATATACCAGAAAGTCCTGAAAGAACATCTGGCAGAGTGCTACATTCAAAACCTCTACTGTGTGTTGCAACCCTGTTACACAAGACCCCTCCGATTCATCCCTCATTGCAGTGCAAATTAATTTCAAACAACAGATCTCGTCAGTGGTGGTTCAGTTCTGTTCCACCAGAAGTAATGAATTTTAAAAAATCACGAGTGAACTATAACTAAACAGTGAGCAAGCACCCAATTCAGAAAAAGCATGACTCAGAGGACTGAACTTGCTGAAAGGAGGGTTTTCTTTTCTTTTCTTTTTCTTACTACTTCATTCCTATCAACCACTAAACTCATGTGACTCATGTAACTCATATGACATGATTTCTGCTTGACCAAGATCTTCAAACACTAAAAAAATTCACATGTTAATCCACTGCCACATGGACCTGCCAAAGTGTGCGGTGAACCAGTGTAGCTTTAGTGCCTAGACTTCCATCTAAAGCACCTGTACAACCCACACACATGCAAAAAATACACCCTAACCCATATGTACATAAAATCAAACCAGAAGGAAACAGAGATGCGTTGACGGAGAGATGATTTAAATTCATCATAGGCTGTTGGACATGTTTATATTCGGGATCTTCTGCAGTACCTGGTAAGCAGAGACTGGAGACATGTAGGGAGACATCGCTGGCTGCACAGTCATTATCCTGTTGGTCACTGGATACGGAGAAGGGTAGTACCTAGGAAACACACCGGATTTCAAAATAAAGCTCAAGAATTATGGCCATAATTAAAAGTTAAACAGCGCCATGACCAGTGTAACTCACCCATTCTGTAGAGCTGCTGAGGAGGGGTCATAGGTAAGAGTCATTGCACCCTAAGGTGAGGAAATAGACAATAATGTGGAATTACATATTTTTATCTTACTATTGTATCATAACAGCTGAACACAGGTTTAAATAACCTTCAATACAGATGAAAATCAGCTAGAATCATCAGTATCAATGGGTTTATATTGGAATAATTCCAGCATTTTAAATATTACTTCTTCTTTTCTCATATTCTAGTGTACAGATGATGTTATAATATGTGTTAAGATGACAGGCGGATACATACTAGTCTGAGATCCCCTGTCTGTCCATTGGGAACAAATCCACTATGAGCATGTTTCTTCCTTTGACTGTCTGCAAACTTACACAGCAACGGCTGAGACGGAGCTGGAAGAAAAGCAGAAAAAAAACAGCTTATTAACAGTCACTCAACAATCAGTCATCACCACATCCACAGTTTTTACTGGAAGGAAAGTGTAGAGAAAGGTATAATTCTTTCCTACCCAGAGCTCCAGAAGCTATCTTGATAAACTTCCCATTGAAGTGGGAGATGACGGCATTACACTGCTCTGTTGTGTCCATCCTGACAGGAAGGGAGAAGGTAAAATAACAGTTACTCATGATTAAAATCACACAGAGGCATTCTACAGGAAAAACATTTCTTTCACATAAAAGTGGTACTGCGAGGCGTAGCGCAAATTTGCACTAAGTTTTGGCTCGCTTTACACAAAAGTTGGACATGATTGTGCCTCTATATACAGTTTTAAACAGCGTCCAAAGAAGACTTCTACAAACACCCTTGGCTGTGTGCATAAGAACGGGAATGGGAGCTAATAAATGGTGTGTCTTGTCAACACAAACACAGCTTCCATGTTTTCTTGCGTGTGGAGATTAGATTTGCACTGTTTGCTTTGCAAACATATTGACAGCCGTGTTAATCTTGTACAGACACCAGGACATGACTGACTCCAGGTAATAAAGTTAACTGTCAAGCTCAAAGATGGAATTATGAACGAGGTCTTGGCTGCTCTAAATTGCAATAAAACACAAACCCCTGCAATTTATTGCATTATATAATGTCACTGCTAAGCACAAGATAAAGTTACTTTAGTGGTTAGTTCATTATTTCTTATCACAGGTTTGTGATTAAAATTGTGGGTTTACTACATCTACTTTAAAGGCAATTCAGCAGAGGAAAAATTAATGTCCTCCTGTGACCGACCTGGCGAAGCCCACGCCTCGGCTGTTGCCGCTGTAATCTCGGAGGATCCGCGTGGAGACGACCTGGCCGAAGGGCTGCAGCATATTCTCCAGCTCTTTCTCGTCCACAGAGAGAGGCAAGTTGGAAATGTACAGATTTGTGGGGTCCTGCTCCTGTTGCTGCTCATACAAAAGACAGATAGAGGAAGAAGTATATTGAATGTGTTTGAATGTAGAAAGTTTTGCATGTGACATCTTCCCTGAGAGATAGCTACGTGCTAAAATCCAAGAATAATTTCCCAAAAATTTGAGTCATAGATAAGGCCGTGCTACGCTATGTCTTCACTGACAAATGAAAGGCTGACAAAATATATTTGCCTCTGCTATAAAACTTGTCTGTCTGGATCAGGATTTGAGACTAAGTAGGTTTAAGGGTCAGGGAACGATATTTGGTTAAACAAACATTAATAAGCTCTCCTTCTCACACACACACACACACACACACACACACACACACACACACACCACTTCATCTGTACTATGCAGCAGCTCAGCTCCTCTACAGTCTTCCCTAGAAACAGCAGGAGAGCGGCGTAGCCTAGCTACCAAGACACACAAACTGCTGTAGCTGCTGTGTTTGGAACAAACACTGCAGCTACATGCCAGTCTCGAGAGAGCAACCTTTCATCAATGAACTCTCACCCATGAATTTAAGCACAGCAACACAGGCTGGACTGAGAAAGAGAAAGGTACTGAAAGAAATGTAGTGATCTGGGCAATTCCTGCTGCCCACCATGGATGTGATGCAGAAATACCCTGTTTAACATCTAAAAATAATTTCAGAAAAATGCTTTTCTTTAAATTAGTCACAGAGGATGAAGAATGGCTCAGAGCAGTAGTACTGTTCATATAGTGCTTTGCCGCAGATATGCCTACATCAGTATGCGTGAATGATAATCAGTGGCATAGTAATAATACTGGTAAAAATCTGTACTACACAGTATAGCCTCTCCCAGTATGGTGTGTTAGTGTGTGGGCCGGTGGTCCTGTGTGTCACACTGACAGGTTATTTGGCAGAGAGAGGCGTGACATCTGGTTTCTACGGTGAAAGTAAATGGGGTCACGGGAAGAACAGCTTGTCAGCTGAGGTCACGTGACCAGTCTAATGTCATTCTCCAACACACGCCGCACACATGCATGCATTAACCAAGGCAGCAGCCCAAAGAGATGTTCACAAGCAAGACAAATATGCACACACACACACTCACACACTCACACGCATGCCTGCACCAAACTCACCTTGGCCATCTGGGCCTGTATGCCGCTGGTTTTCAGAGCATGTACTGCCTTTAAAGCAGCCGCCGGGCTGTCAAAGTCCACAAAGCCGTAACCTGTAGTTGGTAGAAGAGTATTTACATGAGAAGTCATTAATAATAATAAAGAGAGACCTTTTGTACATTTTGTACTTTGCACTATTACTGAGCAGATGGGTCATATATATTGATACTTCCTGTTCATTACTGTAAACAAACACATAATCAATCAAATAGTAAGCAATTTTTTTGCCTAAATTAACACTACAAAACAATTTGATACCACTGACTGAAGCCAGCACTCTGTTAGGTTAGCTTAGCATAAAGACTGGCTACAGTATAAATTAAAGTTGTGGTTTCAAGGGGGACTACTACTCAGCAGTCCTGAACTCAAAATGTCGAACTATTCCTTTAAAGACCAAACCAGCCTCAATGTCTGACCAAATTTATGGCAAAATACTTTGAGCACGCCTTTAAACCATTTTCCAATACATACCATTGTGTTTCTAAATCTCTGAGTGTGTGTTCCCATCACCCAGTCACGCATTGGTTTCTATTCATTTCCATCTGTTTACAGAGACTCTCCTCTGCCAAATACATGCTATCATTGCATGGTAATGCACATATTGCACACATTGCCAGTCAATCTGCACATTCATAACAAGTCACATCACATAACAAGTTTGACAAAAATAAAAAGCAGACACCTTCGCTGTTCATGTTCACGATGATGGATTACCCAACGCAAGCAAATTGCCGCAAATTGATTTTCATACACTTTGGAAATGAATAAAAACCAAGAAATGTCTGGAAAGTGTGGACAATAACAAATCTATAACAACCTGCTTTTCATATGTCACAAATATGCAGTCATATAAGTATTGATAAAATGTAGCACGACAGGCAAAAACACTAGTGTGATAGAAAAACAGCAGTCACTTTGATGCCCAAACTAAACAATTTAACACATTTCAGCATTGTAAGGGCGTTTAAGTTATACTGTTGGATATATTCTCATCAAGCAGCCCTCATAAATGATGTCTGGTAAGTTAATAACATTACTGACCTTTACATTTGTTGGTTGTCTTGTCCAGGATTGCCTTTGCTGACTGAATCTTTCCATACCTGGGCACACATCAACATGTATATTACTGTAAAATAATTTTCTTTGAGGGAAATTATCAAAATGTCTCGTTGTTGTCCTTCTTATATTAGTCAAAGCATTCCCAGAGGAACGTGTATACAGAGTAGTTTCACTCATCATGATCAATCTAGTGGGATAAATAAATTAAATACACATGCAGAAAAACAACAATTCATGAAATTAATTTAATAAAAATGTATTATTTGAGATAGCTGGTGATATCAGAGGCATATGACAAACATAGATACGCTCTCCTACATTTTTCCAAACACTATTAATCCAATGTCAACGTTTCAGGCTTTGCTTTATCTCTGACTTTATACTCAAGTTGAACTGTGGCCCAAAACTGCAAGCTGCTATCTGAGCACACACACACACACACACACACACACACACACACACACCATACAGACTGAATGCTTAGCTTACATCACCATTCAGACCTTGTTGCTATGAAAAGCGCTTTCATTTCTGCTTTGTGCTGGCAAACACCATAGGGAACATGAACAAAACACAAGCAAACAGGACACAAACAGCTGCTGCTGCTGCTGGTTACATGGGTGAATGCCTCTCTCCATATGCTTGTGATTCAGAGGGAAAGAGGGGAGACAAAACTCCACTAATTATGGCATCCACCGCAATAACCACTCGGACTGAAGCCTATAGTATCAAGTATCGAACATGTTCCCTCGGCTGACATGACTCTGCTTTTTTTCGGTTTTAGAAAACAATCATTTTTACAATCTGCTTCACATAGCTCACAGTTGAGCAATGACTTTCCATGTCAGTGTCTGTTTATAGAGGTATGATGGTTGGAGCATGTTATGCGTCAGAGTACGCTATGGTCAAACCAGTGTGTGTTTGTTTTTGCACCAAAATTGCAGACAATCAGGATTTCTCTGTCAGATTTCAATACAATTTTTGTCTCTATAGCAACGTAAATGCAAAACATTTCCTTTTATTTAGTACACTTTCCCAAAAGTCTGTTTTTATCAAAGAGGAACCTTTGTGTTACTAAAACCGGGTTGAACCTCAATACTTTTTCTGTGTTAGAAGCTCGTAAACGAATAACGAATAAGGCATTTGGGGAATTCTGTTGTTTGTTTCCGTTCTATGAGTCAGATGAGACCGTTGATATATCTATATATCTATCTATCTATCTATCTATCTATCTATCTATCTATCTATCTATCTATCTATCTATCTATCTATCTATCTATATATATATATATATATATATATATGATAAGTGTGAAATCTATTGCTCGCTGGTGGTTAGCTTAGCTTAGCATAAACACTAGAAACAGGGGGAAACAGCTAGCATGACTCTCTCCAAAGATAAGCAAAACATGGCAAACGTTACCAGCCTGTAATTAACATTTAAATAAGCGCAAAATGTTAAAATATTCCTTACAAATTAAGAATAATTTCACAAAATACATTACTTAACTGTTGACTTAAATGTGCCTTTAACAGACAGAGTTTTACAGACTATATTTTAGGACTTTTGTACAGTAGGTGCCTGTGGTGAGTGGTCAAAGAGAGACCTTCATCAAATCTATGTGATATTTTGAGTCCACTACTGGCCCCTTTCTTTTCAGCAAACAAGCATATTAGTGACAAAACACTAGTGTGCAGACATATGGGCACACTGGTGTTCATGTTGTAAACACTGTATACTCACTGGTGACAGAGTTTGACCAGGTCCAGGTCTGTAGTAGCAGGAGGCAGCCCGCGGATGTACAGGTTGGTTTTGCTGAGCTGCTCCAGGCCTGTGCTGCTGCTGTTGCTGCTGCTGCTGGGACTGGACGGCGTCATGGGGTAGGACTGCACACAGGAAACCCACTGTTAGAAAGTGTACGGGTGCTAGATAATCAGATTTAAACCCAGTTCAACAGAGATCACAAGAACATCTCATCTGTGTGAAACGAAACTACAGAAAACACACAGACAGAGAGTGCACAATGCGAATGTATCATTTCATGTACATTAAGTTACTCCTGTGCTCTTCTCTGGATGGTAACCATCAATGATCAACACAGCTTGGCTTTTTCTATATTGTCACATGCCTGAGACAACCTCAAGGTCCAACAGTGGAAGTAAATTTACTGAATTTTGGCACTTTAGTAAAATGTTGAGGTGCTTGTAGGTGCTTAAGTATTTTCATTTTATGTTGCTTTATGGTGCTACTTCACTACATTTAAAAAGGAAACACAAGATTTTATGTAACATATGCTGAATTGCTTGACTAATAAACTACCCTGTAGTGTATTTAGTGCCTAAAATGGGCTCCAGATTACAACATTGCGTAATTATATCCAAACAATTGTATTTTAACTAAAGGATTTGCTTCCACCACTGTCAGAGGTAGTAGGCTTGACCTTTTTGTGGTACCACTGTACCACAGGGTACATTAAAACATGTCTAGTTTCGTGTGTGGGTCTTTATGAATCACAAAGTGATTTGATCTGTGTTAAGGTCTAACATCCTGCTGCTGTGTTTATTAGAAATCTAGTTTTTTTTTTTCATACGTGAGAGCCAAACCACATAGTGCTGCCCTGCAAAGCATTTCCTTCCCCTTACTCATTCATTAAAATAGCTCCCAGCCAGCCCAAACCTCTCCAGATCAGATCAAAGACAAAGCATGGCAGAATCACACCATCTGTCCATAACCAAAGGACAATCCACCCCAAGAGCCAAAACCATGGATACAACTATAGCCATGCCAACGAGAATCACTGAGATATTCTTCCACGGTCATGTGATGGTTGAATGTTCATAGCAGCTTTTTTACAGATGAAGAATTGATAACTGTGACAGGAACATCTGTTAGGTCTGTTACATCTTCAAGCAGGGGCCTTACATTTTTGTTGGTGTGCAATTACTGCGCTAACTTTATTAGAGACCATCAAGGGTTCACAGTCCTCCGAGACTATACGCCTACTCCATTAGAAGGGCGGCTATGGTGGTACATTTCACAGGAGCATCATCCCACCTTATAGCAGACTAAACCTGCGTTACACCCACACTGAAAAACTCATTCACTGCTTCCCTGCAGGGATTCATTTGTGGCTGCTTTCAGATCCCTGCCCTCAGCACCTTCTGATGAATAAATATTACAGTTTAAACCTGAAAAGGTGGTTACATGGGGGTCTTATAGGCTGCAGGCTCCAAACCTGAACCCCACAATCCACTTCATCTGCTCACATTCCCATCATCAGAGGTTATTATAACAGCTGTCGCTCACCTCTGTGCCCGCTTTCTATTCCCATCTTCCATCTAAATCAAAAGGTGTGATGGGAAAGCAAAGGGGGCAAGGCCTTCAATTACCTTTTTGTTCACCTGAGAGGTCCAAATGAAGGGATGCAGGCAGCACAGTTCACCCCAGCACACTGACATACATTACATTACTCTCTCTCTTTCTTTCTCTCTCTGTGTGTGTGTGTGTGTGTGTGTGTCGGTGGATTCACCCAGAATGCATTAATCTATAAAATGGACTACAATAACCGCCATGAATATTGACCAGAGTGGGCGAGTGACTGGGCAAACAAGGTTATATGGACATAATAATTAAAGTCTCGGTAGTAGAGCTATAGATCGAGTCTATGTAGCCTATCAGAGGATCAGCTTCCCGTTTGATAAGTGAGAGCGGATCTTCTTTTTTTTTTTACACAATTGAATTCATTTGCTACTAAAATAATGAGATACAAACGCATCTATTGCATATGAGAGCCAGAAAGGGCTTCCCAATGTCATCTGTGGCTGCTATTATCCAGCCTGTTTATTCCAAATGCTGCCTCAAGTGTGAGGAGGGGGGGAAAGTAGGCAGAAATAACAAGAATTAAAAAATAAAAACACATCAATGTGTGTGTGGTTTTGGCCTACCTGCTTACGATTGGCTGTCTTCAGCGGGTTGCCTGTGTTCGCAAAGATCATCCTGGAGGTTACAGATTATATTTTTTTTTATTTCCCACAAAACAAAAATCGCAACGATGAGCCACTACAGAGACGGAATCCAAGCGGGGTGAGGAGCCTATGAGATAACCAGTCGGTTCAAAACATCCGCATACTGACGGGCCGGTTAACAGTAATAAAGCCTCGGTCCTGCATAGGTATACTGACACATCTATACAGTCAGATGCACACCAAGCGATGGACCAACCCTCCGGTCCGGTTCATTGATCTACGACGTCCTGCTGCAGACCGCTCGGCAGTCCCACCTACTACAGACCAAACCATCTCCGCCTCTGCAGGGTGTTTGACATCAAATAAACTGCGTGGTCTCCTCATAAAAACTCACACTAGCGGTTTGTTTTTTGTGACAAAGGCACGTCGAGACGTCTGGTGTCTGCGGCGCAATTTATAATCGGACACAAAGCGCTTTTGGGTTTGATTTGTAGGCGCACAATCAGTTGGACTGAACACACGTCGCCTTTCATGTTGTTGTCGTCCGCACATACCAAGCATTCTTCACCCCCACCTCCACCAACCACACACACACACACACACACACACACACACCCTCTTCCTCTTCCTACCCTTCCCCCCATCCAACACACTACATGTCAGAGAATCAGGATGCAATGAAATATAAGCAGGGAGCTGGCCTGGGCTGGAGGTCACAGTCTCCATGTATACATATAGGAGAGAGTGCATTCAAAAACAAGAATAGAGAATGGATATATGTAATTGACATACGTTAAAACCTTTATTTATATCTTTAACATGCTGTTTTCTGAGTGTCCATGCTCCATATGGTAGGGTGCCGTATGTAGATCATGTGACATATAGGTTTAATCATGAAGTAGAGGCAGAATATTGACTTATAAATCAGGAAAACCATTAATATTTTCACTTTGAGTGCATGCACAAGATTGATTTGCTTACATGCAAGCCTGTAAAAGTGCAAACAAAGCGTTTTTTCTTATATGGCACACAAAATAACTCACACCACCGAGTTACAGAAAAAAGAGGAACTATGGCTTTTCAGCTTCTGGTCAAAGGCGCCCAGTGGTGTTGATGCTTTCATAATATGGCCTCTTCCTCCTACATTTCTGATTATCCTGTGTTTGACCTCCAAGGACCTTTAGGTTCATCAGGCACGGGCTTAAATAAAGCTTTTAGTTGTTGCACCCAGATTGAGGAACAGCCTCCCTCATTACACCAGGGTCACCCCCACTCAGAGTCAAAAGGCATGTCAAACCAGCTCTATTCTTTATCTGTCTGCATGCATGTTTGTTGTTTTACACCCTTTTGCTTGGTAATTCTTATCATATGTAGAGGCGTAGCAATCCTTGAGGACACTGAGGTCATGTCTTCTGAATTCTTTTCTGGCAACTGGGGGGTCTTAGACACCAGGGGGGAGTTTACGTTCAACACTTAAAAACCTAAGTATGCTGACTATATACAACATATATATTAAAGACCGATTTCAAGTTTAGACATAATAATACATACTTCCATTTGAATATATAATAATAATGACGTTGTTTCGCCAACACAGAATAAATTAATCAAGAATATGGGTGCCTGGATGGTAATATAACAATGTTTTGACCTGTTTCACAAATTGTATATCAGTGTTATGTCAACAGCTTTCCCAAATAAAACATAAACATAACATAATTTAAACCAAGAAACATTTGATGAACATATAATTAAACAAGATGAAGAATCTAATCAAAAATGTTTATACAACTTTCAATATATTACAGTTCTATAATACTTTTTAAACTGATCAACCTCATGCCTGTTTTTGTGTCTTTACTACATGTAACTGTAGTGCAAACATGCCATTTAAAAAAAAGATATGTTGGGTAAATCAACTTTAATTTGCATGGTAGGTTACTATACAGAAACACAACAATGTCAATAAATTTACAGTACATAACCCACTGTGAGCAACTCTGCAAGCTCTGCAGCCAAACTTTGTTCAAACAATCTTTATTTTAGATTCTTGCCTAAAATTTGTGGAGATGTGTAAAATGATGCACAGGTCATGTCACATAATATATATCAATGTAGAACTGGAATAAGGTGAAACAGAATGAGTATGTAATCCTATCAGACAGTGTGTAATAAGTTACTATAAGGATTTCATAACAGTACACGTGTCCTTTTTTTTACTTTTGTGCCTAAAGTATTAGTAGTAGTAGTAGTACCTCACATGCCATTATTCATGTAAAATATATAGGGAAACAGACATAAAACCACAGCGTGGCGTGATACAGTCCTTTTGTTTTAATTTCTTCGTCAGGAGGTTGGTTTTTAAGTATTTCTTGTGGACAGTACAGAAATGACAGGAAATGAGCTGAGCGAAGGGCAATAATGTATGACAAATGTACTTCCCACACAGAACGAAACCACAGACTTTGCATCACAGTCTATTGTATCTAACCACTTTTTATGCTGACAGCTTAAGTAGGCAGATTGGTAGAAATCCAGCAGATAAACTTAAATCTTGAACTATGAAGGTACACTCTGTGTAGCCCCAGTGGTGTTGGACTTAACTGTCTGGGTATACATTTGCCTTTCACTTTTATCTAATTACGTTTATTTTATATATTCACATATAAACAATATAGAGCCCAAAGCAGTGTTTGCCACTTGCAGCCATTCCTGCTGCAGGCCCTGCTGGAGATTTATAAAGCGAAGCTAAATCCAAATCCCATCAGGGCGCAGGGAAGCTCTTAAAGCATCAAATTTCTCTCCCTTATTTCCTCTGCTGGTAGGATTAAGGTTTCATGCTGGTGTCGTGTTACAAGCTACTTCTGATGTTCCTTGAAAAGTCCAATCATTCCTATCTGAATATTAAGTTTCAATAGCCTTTGTGTAGATGATTTCCTGTGGTTGTTATCAGCCAGTTTGGTAGTTAGGATGTAAATAAACCATATTTCACAAACTGCTAAATCTATTTGCATTGTATTTTTAGCCCACACTGCTTTAAATGTATCGAATATCCAATATGTCAATTGTTCCGTTGCCTTCGTCTCATTTATCCATGTATCCATTGTTTGTCCGGACAATTTATCAGAAAGCTTTGGAGATGACGCCTCTCTCTCTGTCTTTTGAGAAAAAAATAATAGTTTTCCCGAGAAAGGAGATAACGCAGTCAGCAGTAATGATTCAGCAAACAATGAACTCGGTCACTTTAATGGAAAAATACAGCAGTTTGTTTCCTGTATTGTCTTGACTCTCAAGCCTTTGCTTACATCAGATCATTCAAAGTGTCAGTAACCCAAAAGATATTAGATAATCACTAAAACTCTTAAATTTAGGGACAACATCTACACGTTATGTAGGTTAACTCTCAAAAACAGTAGTTAGCACATCATAAGGATGCACATCCTGGTTTAGATTGCTAAGCCTATTAAATCTCGTCGAGGTAGCAAGAGGTCCTGTGGGTGTGGAGAGGGAGGGACTGAGGAATGTGGATGATTATCTGCTCCTTACTGATCTACTGAGGAATTGGAGAATTTGAAATTCCTGTCGAGGTTCTCAGCATGCATGTTGACCTGTTTGGCTGGCAGCGTGGCCTCTAACACAGCAAGGGCGAGACTGTGTGAGTTGTTTCGCTGGATTGGCAACTGTAAGAATACATGAAAGCAAACAGAGAAGCCTTTTTCACAAGCCCAGTGATGGTGTGGTTTGGCTCTGAGTTTGTGGCTCCTTAGGGAATAATGAAATGCTTGCATGTTGAAATATGAGAACGCTCAAATATCACAGCCGCCTTCATTGGTTTTAGTATTAAAAGAGAAATGCTGTGCATGATTTCAGTGATGTGTTTTTATCAGGATGACACTGATAAGTGCTTGAAGGCAATTCAATTCAGTTTGAAAATGTATTGACTTATTCTGCAAAGCCCTTACATTTTTCACACTGGACCTTTAATTGAGTGGTTATTCTTAAAGGCGCAGTGTGAAGAATTTAGTTGCATCTAGTGGTCTAATAGCTGCATTGCAATATCCTCGCATCACCCTCATCTTTGTAGTGTAGAGGAGAAACAACACTTAAAAGGACTGTTTAAAGTCACTATTTAGTTTGTCTGTTCTGGGCTACTGTAGAAATAATATAAATATAAAAGGCTCATTAAATATAAAAGGCTCATTTTAAAGTAACAAAAACAACAACAAAAAAATATTTTACAGTGAGTATACATGCATGAAAACATAGTTAGGAATATAATATTACATGTCTGCCCTATTCTGAAAATAAAGGCCCTAAATCTTACACACTGCACCTTTAAAACTTTAAAATAGACTTTATTATTTAACTGTAGATAAGTCATGGCACATGTCATAAAAGGCTGTATGCATGTGACAGTTCCAGCTGCATCTGTACTAATAATAATTGCATTATATTAGGTGAACAAGTCCATATTTATTATTATTATTATTATTATTATTATTATTATTATCACACTTTCAATCCTGTTTGTATACGCACATTTATAGCATCTATGAATATAGTGTGAACTCCTCTATTACAGTCATATATATCTATATATTATATTTATTTGTATTTGTATATATTTTATTTATATGTTTTATCGTAAACATGTTTTTTTTAATCTCATATATTATTATTTATTTATTTATTTATTTTGTAACTTAATGTTATTCTTCGCCAAGTCAAATTCCTTGTAAGTGCAAACCTACTAATAAACTTGATTCTGACTGTAAGCATGTATATGCATGTGACAGTTCTAGCTGCATCTGTACTGATATAATTGCATCATATTAGCTGTATAAATCCATATTTATCATTATTAATATCCTTGTTATTGTTAATAACAGAAGTACTAGTCTCTAAAAGCAGCAGCAGGCTCAGTCGCATTAGGTGAATGGCTGCAGCGCCCCCTGCTGTCTGGGCTGCGCTGTTGCCAGTCGGGGCCAAAGAAAACACGCAGTCTGTGAACCGGAAGTAGTAGTTTTCCGATTCTGGCTGATTCATTGTAGCTTTGTCGGTTTGACACGACTGAAGACAGAAACAGACTTTTTCTGAAGGTTGGAAACGTTTGACCAGCAGGTAAACACACTCACAGCTTCAACACAGCCTGTGTCTTTCATAAAAAGCGGTGATATTTATTCCGAGTTGATCATTTGTGGCTGTTTTTGTTTTTTATTGTCTGACGGAGGCTTAGCATGAGTGAGCTAACGGCACGCTAACGGTAACGGCTAGTTTAATTAAACATTTGATGCCGTTTAATGTCAGTAAATGTGAAGCTTTGATGTCGATCTGTGACTAAAAACACAGCGAGCTGTTATTTAAATTAAATCATCCTGTCCTTAACGCCGTGTTTACGTGACTATAGGTAAAAAAAAATAGCCAGCTACCTGAAGCTAACTCAGCTTTGGGTCATTAACTTCAGTTTCATTCATGATTTCTCCTCCAGTCTTTTTTTTTTTTAATAATGTTACACACGTAATTCCACTTTATTGAACACAACAGCATCTTTTTTTAAAAGACACGAAGTTATTTAACACAATACTAGTTCAGCCTAGGTCAGCAGAAAATGTGAAAGTTGTAATAAACCTTATTTATCTGCCCAAAGCTGACACAGCGTTCATGTGTTATGGGATTATTTATAATATTTACCTGTGTATACCTGTGTAAGTTTCAGCTTAGAGAGAGAGACAAAGAAAAGAGCCACACTGTTTGTGTATTTTGAAATCTTTTCGATTGATTTACATCTGATCTTAAATCTTAAATATCCAGTTTGCTGGTCAGGTTTGTGTGTGTACGTGTCTTACCTGTTTAATGTCAACTCAACAGATCCCAATATGGACCGGCTGCTGAGGCTCGGAGGTGGGATGCCAGGGCTTGGCCAGGTAACACAAAGTCTGACTTGTCCATAGATAACAACATAAATAAACATAAATGACATGTAAAATACATGCAACCTATACTTTTAACATCTTATCTGGTAAATTTGAGCCTAACTGAAAGCTTCTGCCCGTAACAATGTTGGGATTTACAACAATAACACTGGGGAACACAATTTTTGTTGAGTTAGGTCTGACAGCTGTTTTTAACAAAAAAAAATTTTCAGGTTTTCTCTATCATGTTAAGTTTTTGAACTATAGGATCCGCATTTTCTTAAAACAATACTGTACTTAACAGATATGTGCTTGTTTTCACTAAACAAAGGTATCTTTTCGCTCTCGCCAAATGCCCACTTTTCACATGTTCCTTTGATCCACATCCGTAAACTCTCGACACACTGCTTAAACACTTTGTGAAGGGCCCATGGCTTGTCTTGATCACCAAGGTTTACTTTAAAATATGACAAATGCACTGATGTTTGCTCTCTGACTTGGAATGATGAAACTACCACAAATATAGCAGAAGGAGTCAGGGTTGTTTAGGCATTTACGACGAGAAGTAGCAGGAGCAGACATGGAACAAAGGAAATATATACCTATGGAAATAACACACTAAGATGGAATAGTTACAAGCTTTAAAAACTACAAAAACAGCATCAAACCAAACAGAACTTACAACGGTATGCCCATGGTTAAAGGTGAAGAGAACAGCCAGAAAACTGACTGCAATTTTTGAATTGGCACGCCAATTTTAGTTTAAATCAGCATAAAAATCTCACTAATTGTCCCCAGTGTAATGTGTCCAGTTGCCCGAGCGGCTCGGTGGCAAATTGAGTGTGGTGTCAGATGTCGCGGCCTGACAACACGGAGGTGAATTGGATGAGAGTTGGAGATTATTGTTGGGTTAGAGGATTAGAGTTTGGATTGTGAATATTATCGGTAAAGTGTTTAGATATTTTTGGATGTGTTGGCCATCACTTGGAACACGATTTGGCCGATTTGGGCAACTGACAGCAGTATCTCATACTTAAGACAAGAGATAAGCTATATTTAAATGACTCCACACTGGGGGGATTTACTTGTTGTAGCAGCTTATATGAATAAATAACTTTTTTCATCAATTTCATCTTTAAATCTCAGGCTTGAATCTTAAGGCTGTCTCATTTTGACACACAAATCTCATTCAGAGCCCGTTGTTACAGCGTACCACAGGATCAGAGGATACAAAGTCATAATCCATTATACATTGCATGAGTTAAAACTCTAAATGATGATTATCTTTCAGGCCTAAACTGATGCATAAACTCTGCTTTAACTCCTCAGGGCCCCCCGACAGATGCACCTGCTGTGGACACAGCTGAGCAGGTTTACATCTCCTCTCTGGCCCTGCTCAAGGTAATCACACATCATCCTCATTATCAGCATTATCATCATCTGCATAAACCATGAATTTAAAATAACACTAACAATAACTTCACTGTCATTTGTTTCCCCCTTATTAGATGTTGAAGCACGGTCGTGCCGGTGTACCGATGGAGGTCATGGGATTGATGCTGGGAGAGTTTGTTGATGACTACACAGTGCGAGTGATTGATGTGTTTGCGATGCCCCAGTCAGGAACAGTATGTATTTTTATTTTGGAAACTGTCTAAAACATAATTAATAGAGCTGACTTATTGTGATTAGGTATCAAAGTTGTACGAATGCTGATTGCTGCATCGGTTAGTCATCACTGATTTATACTTTTCTCCCTCAAAGGGTGTGAGTGTTGAAGCTGTGGATCCCGTGTTCCAGGCCAAGATGTTGGACATGTTGAAGCAGACTGGCAGGTAGAACTTTAACACGTATCTGCAGTAGCAATATTTAGAAAAAACTAAATCAGTTCTTGGACCTAAACCCATAAAATATTCCTCATCAGGCCAGAGATGGTGGTGGGATGGTACCACAGTCACCCTGGTTTCGGCTGTTGGTTGTCTGGCGTGGACATCAACACACAGCAGAGCTTCGAGGCGCTGTCAGAGCGCGCTGTCGCAGTGGTGGTTGATCCCATTCAGAGCGTCAAAGGAAAGGTAAAGACGTGTCGCTGCTTCAGAAGAACCTTGTAACTCAGTAGCTCTTATGTTAGGCGCATTCAAGACCAGTTGTGTAAAAATCTGTTAGAAATAACGCACTGTTATGTAAGTGGTTTAATGTGCCGCCTCTGTCTTCTACAGGTTGTTATCGATGCCTTCAGACTGATCAACGCCAACATGATGGTGTTGGGTCATGAACCAAGACAAACCACGTCTAACCTGGGTCATCTGAACAAGCCCTCAATCCAGGTAACACGCTATATGAGAAATGATCTTGTTACAATGACAGAAAACGCACTTGGCTTAACCTGAAACCACTTTTAATGCGACTGAATTCCCCGTTACTGTCAAAGATCTGAGCTGTGCTGAATGAGAAAAACTAAATCTGATGTTTTGGACTTTTCTCGCAGCGTGTTATTACTTCATATGCCGAACTTTCTCTTGTTTTCAGGCTCTGATTCATGGACTCAACAGGCACTACTACTCCATCACCATCAATTACAGGAAAAACGAGCTGGAGCAAAAGGTTTGAGAGTACATCCATCACAGAATGGTTTTATTTAGATGTTTTTAACAGAACAAACAAAACCATGACTTTTGATTTTCACGTTCGTCAGATGCTGCTGAACCTGCATAAGAAGAGCTGGATGGAGGGCCTGACCCTGCAGGACTACAGTGAGCACTGCAAGCTCAACGAGACCATTGTCAAGGAAATGCTGGAGCTGGCCAAGAACTACAACAAGGTAAAATCTTTTGGATGGAAAGCACATTTATCGGCTGACATCGCCTACACAAAGAGAAAAAAAGCTTTTAGTGTGTGTTATTTCCTGATCGCAAAAGCTTCAACTAAAGGCTCTGTTAATTCAGAGACAGTGTCACTGATCTGTCATTTAATTCAACTGTTGACTCCAGCACGGCAGTCAGAGGATCAGTGGTCTGCTTTGTGTCCCATCGTAGTGATAATGGTGCTTAACTGGTGCACACAGACGAGTGCTGCAGGATTTTTATGGTCTTGCAAAGTCTAAAAATGACACAGTATTTCCGTGCTGCAAAAGGCGTTGCATGTACACGAATATGCATGCAGAGCATGCTCCCAAACATTAAGACACTGTCGTGTTTACACCTCAGGCTGTTGAAGAAGAGGACAAAATGACCCCAGAGCAGCTTGCAATCAAGAATGTTGGAAAACAGGTAAGGATTTAAGCTTCAGATAAGATTTATATATATTTTTTTTGTTTTTGTTTTGGCAGTATGACACACAGGTTAGAGTGTGTGCTTTGGATTAGAGACAGATTGTGCAGACATGTTAGTACAAAGCAGAGAGAGTCAAGTTTCCTGAAATCAAAATACAACATCACATAATCACGTCTCATTTTTTGTCCTTTCTCTAATTTTCCGTCCTTCTTCCAGGATCCCAAGAGACACTTGGAGGAGCACGTAGACGTTTTAATGACATCCAACATTGTTCAGTGCCTAGCTGCCATGTTGGATACCGTGGTTTTCCAGTGATGGCGCCGTGTGTATAACTGTTAATATTGCAACCCATTGTTTTCTTTTATATAAAAATAAATGTATGTATGAAATGATGAAGACGTGCGTCTGGTTTGAGTTGGACAACATGGACAGTTTCTTTTTTTATCCACTTTATTACACAAACTTATCTGGATAATGTGGCACAATTATCAATAGAATCAAAAATATTATATATACTTATGGGACACAAAGCTGCTTCAGAGTTCCTCTGTTTATTGGTGTAATACCCACCCTAACCACTTGATGGTGTTACATACATGGAGAAACAAGAAGTTAAACATCAGATTGTACTGTTCCAGATTTCCTGAGATTATTTAGCCCTGTTGACACACTGAATGCCTGTTCATCCACTGTGTCTGAATATCCAAATTAGGATTTCTTCCCCTTTTTTTTGTCACAGATGTCAGCATATCATCAGTCATTGGGAAACAGATGAGTGAAAAAAAAAAACTGCTCGTCAGCAATGAACTTTGTCTGGTTTTCTGTGTATTAAGGTGCATGTCTGTATCTGTATTGTACATTACACAAATGTAGAAGTGAGTAATGGTCTGCAGTTGTGACATTACAGATGTTTTCCACTGAACAAACTGCACAGATTTTTTTTGCTTCCAGAGAGGAAGAACAAGTAACCTGACATAACCAGGGCTTACAGATCACCTAGGTTGAGAAGACGCCACTCATTAGACACCAGCATTCAAAGTATTTTGCAGAGGAGCAACAATAGTTTATCCGACTTGAATGTTTTTTTGTGAGAGTAGAGTCATGTTGTCATCGTGGGAGCTCGGCCTAACAGCCCACATCCCTCTCAATAATGGGTTCACAGGATCTCAGCCAGAGATGCAGCCTGTATTGCAGTTACTCCAATCAAACTGAGCATGTGTTCTTTCTCCACCATGTCCAGTGTATACTAACCAGACAGAGAGATTTGACAGATGTGGCCCCTTTTTCCATTAAGTCTACCTTAGGGGTGTTTAGGTTACATCACTTTGGTGCCTGACTGAAATCTTTGTTTGAGCACACAATGTGAAAATGTAGGGCTGTGAAATGAAACACCTTTCTTAGTTATTCATTTGGGAATGACACAGTGGGCCTCACCATGTTCCATAAGGTAAATTCATAACTTAAAGATTATAAAGAAGAAATTCAGAAAGTTATATCCGATTTTTAAGGTACAGCGCACCAGGTTTTAAAGATGTGTCAACGTTGCATTGATTTGAACATAAATCAAAACTGTTGCAGACTTCCAAAAGCTTGTGATAGATAGACAACAACTTCTCTGCTTCACATAAATGTATTTATTATAGTATGTGACAATACAGCACAAAACATACAAGTGCAATATTTTAATGTTGTATTTATTTGGAGAGGAGCTCATTTAAACTGCGTTCTGTTAAATAGTTTTATAATGCATATTTTGAATGTAATCTGCATATGAACTAGCTGTGTAGTGAAGTAGAAAAATGCGATTTCCCTCTGGAGTGTATTGGAGTAGAAGTATAAAGAATAATCAGTGTTTTTAAGATCCCCTCTAGCCGTGGTTTAAGACACAAAATAGCTGTATTGGAAACAGCAGTTTGTGTCTAATAAAGTTTTTCCACCAGGATTACCCAGTTAAAAAGAAATCTTCAGATTACACCCACTCCTCTTCTCTCATTGAAAAAACCCACCCAGAGTTTGTGAATATGCAACTATTTTATACAACAACTGGACGCAAGATGTCTCCTCCACAGAAGAGGAGGATGGAAACAGAGAAACTTTTCCTCTTCTGTTGGTGAAAAACAGCCTTCTAGTGTCCAACTCTGCAGAAACATGTTTCTGCACAAAGAGGCTCAAACTTCCAAGTAAAGTAAGGATAAGAAACACAATTTTAAATAGAGAGGGGTGCAATAAGTAACCACACTTTTTACTTGCTATCTAAGGAAACTACCTTTTATTGTGCAGCTAATATATGACACTAAAATGCATGTGATGCATGCATGCTCCTTGTACAATGGAGGAGTCATGTAAAGTTTGTCTGTATTTTCATTTGTGTCACATCCACTGTGTGCTTAAAAGGCTGAGTCATCGTACAGTATTTTCATTCTAGCCAGCAGAAACCATGGAGAGATTTTTCAGATGTGAGTTATCCTGTTTAAAATGTCAGGAGATGTCTCACTGAGATTACAGACTTGAATTAAATCAGCTCGCCTTCTGCATAAAAAAATCATATGAGACGGCAACAATAACACAATGTTATCTTTCTGGTGCCGTGACAAGAGACTTCCCCTTAGAAAACTTCAGGGTAGCACACAAGTCCAATGCAGCATTTTGTGCTCAGACTCCAAAGCAAGATAAGCCTCGACTTCTGCTTTCTCCTCTGCAGATGAGTCAAGAAGCCACTCGTGTGAGGGCATTTATGGCCAGTTGATCTTTTGGGCTTTGACTGAAGACTCACTAATGCTTAACCTTGCCAGACGTCTTCGTCTACATCTTTTCTCCTCCTTATTGCACTGAGGCCCAAAACAATCAACTTTAACATCTGATGCGTCTTCGTAGCACTCATTTTCAAGTGTTTTGCTCCTTTGCTTTCCTCTCGTGGCAAACCACTTCGAGAGCAGATGAGTTAAAGGGGGAGGCTGTAAACAAGACAGGGGCTTTAATAAACGTTTGGTGCTGTTTTGTGTGGTTTTATGAGGACTGATCACTCCCATGAGGTCACAGCCAAGTACACAACACTCTGCCCCGCCTCAGTGGACGGGGGCCAGAAGATGACAGAGTTTTTTAAGTGCGTGCTCTCACAGAAGAACAGTTAAGAGAGTTGTAAAATGTGAAGAATAACAGCGTGAAAGATGCACATTGGCAGATACAATTTTTTGTTTTTGTGAAGTTCTGCAAATTCTTTCTTGCTGAGTAAGCATGCAGTGAGGCCAGGATGCACAGTGTGATTTCAAGTCCAAAATGATCTGTCTAAGAATCTCTCTTTGAGTTTCAGACTGTTTTTAGCTGGTGAAGCTCATGTTTTTAGCCATGCTGGAGGCGCGGCTCTTTGGGTGTTGGCCCGTCTGTTCACCACCACCAAAATATCTAACTATTATATGGTTGCCATAATTTTTTTTCACAGACTTTCGTGGTCTCAAGGGGATTAATCCTAATGAGTAGTGACTGCCCTCTTGCGCCACCATGAGATTGTGGTTTTCAGTGATTTGTCTAAACAACTGTTGATGGATTGCTATCGAATTATGCACAAACAAATATCCCCACTCAGGATAAACTACTTTGGTGACCCTCAGACTTTTTCACTGGGTCCATACTTTATGAGCAAATGCTAAAAACGTTCCTATCAACCCCAGCTGTACTTTGTGTTCCGTGCTTATTAGCAGATGGTGAACCTGGTTGACATCAACATGTTAGCATTTTTATTGTCTGACTAAATTAAATTAGTTTCAGGATTTAGTTCAAGAAAACACACAGAGACATCTTCTTCTGTGTAACTTGAATACTTTAATGTTCGTCTTGCCCGTAGGACAACTCAACACTGGTCAGTCTTAACCGTCACATATACTACAGGCAAGGTGTGCTATAAAATATAGTTCCTGTTCTAAATTATATAATAAAATACAAATAGTTATCATTAATTAAACTGTGCTAATTCCCTCACTGAACCTGAGGAAAATCATGCAATCTATAAAATAAATCTAGCTCTGCAATACAGCTTCACAGAGCCACTAGCACAACCAAAGACTCTTAATCTTGTTATTCCAGGATGGATGTGAGGTACTTAAAATGTTCAGAAAACCAAAAAAAAACATGGGAATGTTTCCATGACAAATGTCAAACACTATCTGGTTAATTCATCTTTCAAACCATCTTTCTTCTGCACACTAATTTGGGTGTGCATACTGGACTTCATATAGAAAGTATGACTTTTTCTGCCTGTTCATCATAAATGAGTGTTTGAGTTAACGGTGTTCCTACACATCTGGAGGAGTATCTCTTTGGGGTGATAAATGTTCAAACCAGATCTGTTTTTACAGTCTCCATGGAGCACTTACTGCATTTCAACTGTATTCTACCTTTCCTCACTGCCCATTAAATGTCACCATGCAAAGTTAATGGGGGCCATTTGGGCATTTTAGTGTAATGCAATCTGCCAGACAGCTGTGTTGTATCAGCTTAGAGTCTGACTCCCTTCTTGTGTACCCTGCCCCATCAGCCAGAGTGCCTTTAACCTGCAAATATCTTCACTCTCTCAACCCATCTGTCCAGCCAAGAAATAAACAGATCTGTACTCTCTGCTCAGTTCAGCTCAAGGCTGGAGGGCAGCTTGTACCTGTAGTGTTTTCTGGCAAACACTAATGTATACAATATGTGAAAAATGGTGCCTGCTACTGTAAGAGGGGGCTTGACATCTGGGATATGTGGAATGTGGCACTGAATCAAACTCAGAACCAGACAGAACACTTAGATCATAGTTTGAACAATCAGTAATCGTCTGTAGAGCTAGCCAGCCGGATATAACAAAACCCAAATGATAGAATAAATGAATGAAGGGAATAGATGGCAAAGTAGTCATGCTGCCGCTAGCATGCCTGTTCAACCGCATTTCACCTACTTGTGCCATGACTGTGTTTTGCTCCTTAAAAGGTATGAATGAAGTCAAGATAAGTGGATTTACTGGAGCTCTGTTACCAGGCAAACTATTTTTTCTGAATCTAAATAAGGAACGAAATAAGAAGGAACTAGAGAGTGTGCTTGTATGAAAAGATCCAAAACACATCACCAAGAAAACCTCAAATAATGTGGGAAGTTTGCACCTACGCATAAAAGTTACAGTAGCCTCTGATCTGCAGTATAACAATAGTCCATTTTCCTGATCAGACGGTTTAAAAGTCAAAGAGAGTGAGAGTGTGTTGTTGGTCGTATTGTGACCTGCTCTGACCTCCACCCGAACAACTGATTCATATATGTAATCTGCTCTTTGGACTCAAAGTTTACTACGTCACAACCAGTAAATCGGGGCCTGCATGTTTAATGATCAACATGATTGGTGTCCTCAATTTGGTTTCTCTGCAGTTACATTTAATTTGAGATTTTTCATTTTCCGTTGGAAATTGTTTAAAGACCCAAGCCACACTTTGTCAGTGATATAACTTTCAGGCATAACTGAAGAGTTCAACTTCAAAACTTAGTTTGTCCCAACTCATAGTCTACTTACTCACTTGTTCTGAAGCTATTTACCTGATCTGTCCCCATGGTCTTCACATCTTTAGTTGAGTCAGCTGTTGTTTCCAACGTCAAGAATGAATGAATCATTTCTGTTGTGAATCCATGTAATGAAGGGCATCTTAATCAATACTAGGACGGAAACAGGTCCTGATGTAGGTACTTGTCTTGTGGTATAACTTTTAGCGGTGGTGCCATCCTTTTCTTTACGTTAGAATCATGGTTGTGTCTTTGAGGTTTGGGTATGTTTGGGGTTAGACATGAACTCTAAATGTCATGGTTAAGGTTGACGGCAAGCGTTTCACTAGTGTTACATGTACATTAACGTCAATGAGGCACCCTTAAAACGCCTTAAAACAATTTGTTGATGGACGAGATTTAGCGAGAGCACAGATGCCATGGTGAGAAACGCTTTGCGGCCTCTCTATACGGGTTGACAGTTTATGCTTTCATTGGACGTATTTGAGTCTTTTCATTGGTTTTATAGTTTACAGTCAAGAGCCAAACAGGAACCAACTGGAAGCCATTTCAGCACATACAAACAAAATGTTTTCCCTAAAAGCCACTTGAAATGCAGGTTCTCCTTGAATCTTTGGTACTGATGCATTCAGGAGGACTATTTATGTAAGAGCAAAGACAAAGTGATTCAGATTCAAGAACTCATTAAACTCAATTGAACTCAGTCTCATTATTTTTATGTTGCTATTGTTTAAAACATGTTTTAGATCTCTTGTTTTCTTTGCAGACTGGCTTACCTTGAAGTATTAATGAAGTGATCTGAACTAAATTGTGCTCTACAGATGTTGGTTTAATGCAGCAGTGTTGATGGGGAATTATTTGTCCTCTGGGCAGTGTCAAACTGTGGCAAACTGCTGATTCCTGGGAAAAGGAAACACTGACTAAGACTCCATTTGTTTTCAGGCATGTGTAAAGAAACTCGGGTTCTGCAAGAGAAGGCCAGTGGCACAAAATTCAAAGCTTTAGCCACACAGGGAGTCTACCAACATACTATTTCTTATAATTATGTGAAGTTGTTTCTATCCGTGTTTGCCTTCTTTGTCTATGTTATGCAATGAAGCCATATGCGTCCAGAAAGTCAAGAAACAAGTGCAAGAGTTTACCACAACCTCTTATCCTCCAAAGCATAGATAAACATATCACAAATGATGGAATAGGGAGATATTGGATAGATAAATGATATGAGAGAAGGTTATGACAGCGAACAAGTACACAAAAAACATTCAGAGATGTCCAGAATGTAATTTGAGATTCATTATTAATGTTTTTATGATAAATAAAAGACTTGAAAGGTCACTTTGTCTCCCCAGAGAGATGTTTTTGCTCATTTGTACTACTGTGGGTTTCCTCGATTGTTGTGCCCCAGGGCCCTTTGCGGTAAAGTAATGACAATATCACTGCGGCGTGGTGTTGTGATGTTACTCGTTGCCGGGGACTACATTTCCACTCTCCTCTGTAATGTTACTCAGTGGTCTCGAAATGATGATGTCACTGTCCACAGAGTTTCCACCACAGCAGAGGGCCTGCAGAGATGAAGTGTGTGTGTGTGGGTGTGCGCCTGTGTGGGTGTGTGTGTGGGTGGGTTTGTGACGTGCAGTCGGACCAGCTGCATTTGCACAGGGAAGAGGTTCCTGTTGGACAGAACCACACAAAAAAGAGGTGCTGTTTTCATTAGTCTAGTCTTCAGGGACTCACCGTCTGGGTCAGTGTTATTTAAGTCAATAATGAGCTCTAACATAATCCTGCACACACACACAACTGTACGCCTCCATTTAATAGTATATTTTCTCTTCCTCCTGTTACATAAGACATTTGTCCTCTCAGAATGGAAGTACGAGATATGAAAACTTGATTGAACACGGAAAAAAAGTTTTTAAAATTATGTACCGTGTGCATTTTAGGTGCTTTAAATTATTATATTATTCCATAATACAGCTGGAATTATTCACCAATTAAGTTAACTTTGAGGAAGCCTAAAAGTTTTTGACAAATATTGGTGGGAAGTGGAGTCAAACGTCCATTCTGGTTTGTCTCCACCTCTTTCCTGTAATGCAGACAGTTGGAAAGCAGCACCACCGGAATCTAAAATGTCAGAACAGGAGATTTTGTGAGCTTAATATATCTGCCAAATAATGATGTGGAGTCTGAGTCACAAAATGAATACCTCTGTGCTATTTGATTAGGAAAGGAAAATTCTCAACTGAGAGTGACAAAACGTAGTGGGTTAGAAAAAGTGAAACAATTGAAATAAACAATAATTAGACACATTCCTATTGATGTGCATCACAGACAGACAGATGCCCTGAAACAGACTCATACCTGATGTCAGAATTTGTTCATTGTGAAACAAAAAAACGAAGTTATTTACAAGCTCCTAAATTTTTCCAAGATACCATTAATGGTAAGTCTCTGCATTGGCTGCCTGCACGCTTCAGAATCGATTTTAAGATTCATTTACTGGTTCATAAATCTCTTAATGGTCTTAGTCCAGCCTATTTATGTGATTTACTTTTACCCTCTGAACCCTCGAGGACCCTTAGGTCTTCTGGGAGTGGCCCCACAGTGAGGCGTCATTTTCTCACGGTGGTCCTCGTCTGTGAAACAGCCTGAAGACCTGAGGGCATCGGAGACTGTTCATATTTTTAAAAGCAAACTAAAGACTTATCTTTTTAATTTGGCTTTTACTTGAACTATTTTTGAATATTTTTCTGCTAATGCATTTTAATGTTACAACATTTTCTCTTTTATTTATTTATTTATTTATTTGCTGTTATTTATGTGTCGTTGCTTCTTCTTCGTTCTTTTTTTAAATTGAGATAGTTATTATTATTTTATTTATTTCTATCTAATTCATTTCTAACCTGCCTCCAGTGTTTCCTCGCTGCTCAATGATGAGATGGCGCTTCCTCAGTTTGTGCTTTGTTTATAATGGGATGGGTAGGATGAAGGGTCAGGGGTGGAGAATTGGTGTTCGGCTGTGGGTGTTTGGGTGGAGGGTGTTTGCTTGTTTTTATGTTTTATGTTTTACGTGAAGCACTTTGTGTTACTTTTATTGTATGAAAAGTGCTTTACAAATAAAGTCTGATTGATTGATTGGAGTAATATGCTTTGGAAGAATGAGTACCAGAAGATTTTAGAGCAAAATAAACATGATGCTTGTCCTTCAAACAATCAATGTCACTTTAATACACCACTGAGCTGCAGTTATCGACCCCAAAGAGTGTCTGGTGATACAATCATCTGTTGCTTTATAATGAACTCTGAAAGATATGCTATCAAATGTTTTATTTATTTTCTTAAAGATATTTTTTGGGTCGTTTTTTTTTTTTTTTAGTTTTTTTTGACAGAGACAGCTTCGAAGAGTTGAAGGATATGCGGGGAGAGAGAAATGGGGAATGACATACGGGAAAGAGCCACAGGTCGGATTTGAACCCTGGGCTGCCACGGCAAGTACTGAGCCTTTTTACTGTTTTTAGTTTTATTCTTGTTGACTTTGAGATGAATAACATTAATATACTTCCTACAGTGACTTATATTTGTCCTTCATCGATGATACTTTCTTCCTGTGTAGCATGAGGGGTAATGTAACTCACTGACAGTCAGGCTACACTTTTGGGAATCTGTTTTTTTTGTTTTGTTACTGATCTAAAATGAAAATGTGTCCTGTTAGTGGTGCAAGATAAAAAAAAATGTTTGTACCAAACGTCATATCACAGCAGTCCATCCAGTAATTAGTATATGTTAATTATAAGATATTTCAATAAAAATTCAAACTTGCTGGTGGCACTAGAGAACAAGTCAGAAGTCAGTAGGATTAGTTCATGAATGTTGGTACAAAATTTTATGGCAATCCATCAAATAGTTGGACAAAAATGGGGAAGTGACTGACAGAAAGACAATGTCATCCTCAGAAAAAAAATATATAGTACAATAATTAGTCAATGTTAACAAGTAAACTAAGACGGTGAACATGGTAAACATTATATCTGCTAAACATCAACTTACTATCATCATGATGTTAGCACGCTGATGTTAGCAATAAGCTCAAAGCACCACTGTGACTAAGTACAGTAGAGCCTCAGATAGCCACTAGCAGGCTGTAGATATTTTGGTCTAACCCTTGTTTATAATATGTCATATTTCTCTGATTTGTAACCACTATTGTTCTCATTGTCCAATACTAATTTTGGCTTTATGATTGCTTCCTGTAAAAAGTGGGGGGAAAAGGCCAATTCCTTCTTTAACCTTTATTGGAAGCGTGTTTAGCTCGCTGCATAGCTGCACAGCTACATTCATAACAAGGGAAGGAGGTTGTCTAATATTAGTGAAAGTACCCAGCTGCAGCATAACAAGCAATGGATTTAATGAGCACATTTGGAAAACCCCGTAAGACATGACATTGTGCATGAAAATGTAAAATCAGATCTATAAAATGAGGAAACTCAATTTATTTCCTATTTTCTGACGTGACCTAATGTCTGAAACCCACAGACTTCTTCTTTGGGTTTGGGACACTCACCACTTAACCGGACATCTCCACAACAAACACAAACTTTCACAATGCCTCTCTATGTCATTGTCAGGTTTCCAAGAGCAGAAGTTATATATAGATTGCACTGTATATGATTCAGATATGTCTGTCTCAAGAGGTCTTTTTAATCCAGCAATGTTTAGTTCAACCATAGTTCATACTGATAAACAGTATCTACATAAGTAGTAGGAGAGATGTTTGTTTTCCTTAGGTAGGTATTGAAAGGTGGTTAATGAGTGATATGACTTCCTGTACCTGTACCTGCATGTCACACCTCCTGTTGTGTCGCAGTCTCCAGTGAGTCAGATGAACAGGAGGTCACATAATGTGTGAACATGTAGAGATGTTCCAACTTTTCACTTTTGAATAAGTGACTGGCTTCTGGTCTGTCTGATGTCATCTGCTGGATGCCTTCAGGAGAGGATGAGCTGTATAATTATAGGAGGTTAGACATCAAACACATAAACACACACATGTGCATGCACATACACACTGTGATGATATCATACTTGTTTTTATGGGAAATTCTATCATCATCCTATTTAACAATCTTCAAAGCTGCAGGATGAGACAGGTTGACCCTTTGTGTTTTGTCTGCAAGTTACTAAAATATATTTTTTTTATTATAAATAAAGTCAGCCATGGTAGATGTGAGGCAGGGGTTGACACTTTTAGTTTTGGTCCTTGGGTCCTTAGTGATTTTTTGCAGCTTCATTGTCCTCTTGCTTGTTACTTGTTCTCATAAGAACGGCAGAGATCAGATATTTCAGTTACTGGCACAACTGAGTAATGAAGGACCAAGTCATACAGCAAACTTTTCTGGCTTTGTTACAAGATAAGTTTCCAAGAGTTTGAGGGTGTTTTTAATGGGCTTGTAACTCTGCTTGCTGTGGCCTACTTTGCGAGTTGACCAGAAACACTTAATGAAACTCCTTTTAGTTAATTCCTAATGTTTTCTCCATACATAAACAGTACTCTGCTGGGAAATAATGTAATACGGTCTGTCAGTGTGCCTGTCTACACACTATGAGTAATTCTCTCACAGTTTAGTTTTTGTGCTGCATTGAGTCTGAGAGGTCAAAGATGCACTTCACACATTCAAGTGGCAAACATACTGTAACCTTGAAGTGTTGTGGTTATAATGTTTGGCCCTCTGTGGCACATTCAGTTAAACATTCTGGCATTTCCTTCAGAAAAAAAAGTACTGTGGCAAATGGTCTGATGAAGGTTGCAGTCAGTCTCACATGAAGCCAAATGGAGACATGAATTCAGACTGAGACCAAAAAAGGCAGTGGAGAGGAAAGAGGAGTGCGGGGGATGGTGACATGGGAAAAAAAGAAAGAAAGAATAATATAAGACAAGGTGGAATGATATCCTCACTCATGTGAAATTATTCTTTGATGCTGCTGCTGTGACGTAATTGTCTTCACTGCCCCTTTTCCTGTTGGATTATTATATCTTAGCTTGGAAGACCATTCTACTGGTTTTGTTTGTTTAAGACGATTAACTACAAATCACAATTATTTTATCTTACTGTCTTTCTTGCGTATATATATATATATAGATATAATAATAGTATAGATATATATATATATATGAAGATTCTCAGTCAGCTGTTAGGATAATGTGACATCAAGGTGTGAAAAACCCATAAAAGTTTATGTCTGTGGGAACTGTGATTCTTGTGAATACAGTAAAACCATTTTTCTTTGATTTATTATCTCCAGATATAATATGAAAATCAACTTGCATAGACTTGTAACATGCCTGAGATAGCCCTTTCATCTCACTAGGCATTAAGTCAACATTATTTTATATCACGGTTACATGGTTATGCAGTAGTGTGGAGTAGTGTTTTGAAATAGAATTTGTTGGTGCATTCAAGTTAAGTAAAACATTTTAGATTTAGAGTTTAGAGTTTGTTTTGCATTATGTGGCTTGATGAAAGCAAATGTTAAATAAAAGGGGTCCAAGGATTAAGCCTTGGGGAATGCCGCACATTGTGTCACCAATTGGGACCATAATTGAGCAAATAAGACAAATAGTGTCTGTTTTAGTATTTAGTATCCTATACCTAATATTATATTGATCTGAAACATTTTTCCAGATTCAGTTTTTCCTTTATTGATGGCTACCTGGACAAACTATAAACAAGATATTCTTATGGTATGCTTTGTCTTTCTCTTTATATCCCTAGAAATTACATTCATATTGGACAATTCTATACCTCACAATTTGTGTTTAATGCCAATGTTCAGCCTTTGCAGTGAGACTCTTAAAGTAGCCAGGCAGAAAGCCCAGCAGAAAGTAAAAGGGCGTAAGCAGGGGTGGTGGATGGGCGTGTGGCACGGGACACTAAGTTTGTGTCCTGTCAAAAACTTGCAATAAACTGTTGCTTCTTAATTAACTGTAACCACTTTCCTTGTTAATCGTACTGGAGTCAATGTAAACATAAACAAAACTGTAAAAGAAATCCAGGGTTTTTAAGAACCATGTATTATTAATGTTCTTGTCTGGCAAAAGGTTCATAAAATCAGTACTTGTCTGCTTTTGCAGAGATCACACTTTACAGTCCCAACATTGTCACCACCATACCAACGCTGGGAAATGCTATTATATCCCTCCTGTTAGCCACCGGTAAAATCATTGTCCGGGTGTGAACTGTGACCCAAGCCTCACTCAGCAACTGCAGTAACTTGCTCATCCACAGCTGCTCTGCCCTTTCTTCACCATCGCCCCCTCTTAATCGAGCCTCTCCAGCCCTGCTGTGCTCATGTTGGCACGGCTCCTATGAGAGCCTGTGTATCATTTCTAGTAGTGGTGTCAAAACAGAATCCTAACACAGGTGTGTCTGCTAAATCGAAGACAGGGAGCAGAGATTTATCTGTGGTAAAGGGTTACACTGAAGTACTTCTTCAATTCTTGTTTCATTTACAAGATCCTTAGGTGACCACATGCAACACAAATGTGGTGAAGGCTGAGAACAAACAGCATATTTTGCAGACTGTGTTTGCTGAGGTGTCTGTGTATTTCTGTGCATGTGCATATTTGTAGAGTTGTCTGACTGTGTGTGTGTGTGTGTGTTGAGGGGACTGTGGTGGTCTGTACATGAGTGCTTTCGTTACACCTCTGCACAAGCTCCTGTCAGTACAGCTTCTTTTCTTCAAGCTAAGCAAACCAGTTCAAGAACATGTTTTTTTTTGTTGATCACGCACTCCTGCCAAACCCTACCTTATAACGTTAAAAGCATCAGCTGGGCTTCACATGCAACGTGTTTCCCAATACAGGCTGACCTCACCTGGAATGAGGCAGGTGGGCCTACTCCATACGGACCCAGGTGAGCTGGCATGTCCATGTCGTCTAGACGGGAATGAGTGAGTAATGGTGACGCTTACAACAGGGTACACAGTTAATGACATTTCCGCTCACTGGTTTGGAAAGTGTGTCTGCATCATCAGGGCTCGGTTGTAGAGAATATTTAGGGGTGATTTGTGTATGTGTCTGTTTGTGGTGTACAAATCGGGTGAGTTTTGACAAAGGAGCGCCGCTTTGGCAGAGAAATAATTTTGTCTTCAGGCCTTGAAAGTACACATTGGCAGGGAGAGAGGGAAAGTGCTGACATTGAGAAAAACTTGCAGCAAAGAGAGGGTGAGACTGTGAATCAATTTTTTTTTTAACTTGCTAGGGTCTCGTAAACTTTCACTCTGCGTCTCTCGGCACAGAAAGTCTGCTTTACGTCTGTGATATCATCAGGAAGGCAGTCAGGAGAGGTGGAATATACCCCGCTCTGACGTGCTGTGCATGTCAGCTGCTGTAATCTAGAGACAACAATCTATTGTCTAAGAAAACATGTAGTGAAATAGAGCATAATGAACCTAATGCCTGCTGAATGTTTTAAAAGGCGTGGAATAAATACCACAAGTAAAACGGTGAGGGCAAGCATCCAAATTGGCTCAGCATTTCGGGCACAAACAGCTTTTTACTGCAGAACAGAATTCATGTTTTTACTCATCAACAACAACGCCATCTTTGTGTTTTCCCGTATATGTTTTGTCTGACTGTTGGCTGGCTTATTTGAATCTACATTGGTCTGTTTCACCTCTCCCGAAGGCCAGCAAAAGTTCTGCCCACTCAAAGCCCCTCTTTGTCTCCTTCCTCTAGGAGTTTTTGAGGACAACCTCCTCAGTCAGTGATGACGAGGCAGGCAGGTTGTTGTGAAGGGGGCCGAGCACAAACGCACGTCGCAGACACACACCAACAGTGTGAGTAACACAACTGACCAAGGTCAGGGCAGAATGATTCTCTACTTCGCCGCCTTTGGAGCTTACTGTAAGTCCTTTGGAAATGTGCCCTGTCTGTGTGAATATCATCACCTTTCCACTGGCGGTCTAATCAGGAATTCATTAATGTGATGAATTGTGGGCTCTGTCTTCTGCCTCTGACAATCAGTCTTAGTCGGTGTGACAACAGGAAAAGGGACAGACGTTTTCACATGGGTCCCACATTCTGTGCATGTCTGCAAAGCTCATTTTGCAACACTAACAAAGTGGCTAGTTTTTCGTTTCGGCGGGTAAACAAGATGCAGACTTGTTTCCTCTGTTTTTCTCATTGGCCTTATTAAAACCACAAGGACAGTCTGGGAAATTTACCCCACAGAAAAACCTCCTCCTTTTCACATTGAATAAATTCACAATGACCAAACTGCAGAGGGCACAGGTCAAACACAAGTAGTGCACACTGTACCTTTCCTCTATCACACAAACGCACCACAAAAATGGAAGCACACGTGTCACCCTGTTCATGGCATGCTTATTTACACCTGGTGTCATGGTGTGAAAACACAGATGAGGTTTGAGATGTCGCTGTTTGAAGGAGCCGTCATGGAAATGTCAGGTTTGATGGAGGTATAAACTATGAATAAACTGACGACACACAGCTGTCAGCAGTATGCGCTGGTCAGCATTCACAAAGCTTTGCAGTGGGAGTGCTGTTCTTGGATCAGAATGGACTGGAAAAAAGATAGAGAGGTGGGAGGCGTCCTGATATTCCACCAGTGAACAAAGTGTCTTTTAAAGACTGCAAAGACTCAACACAATTACTTGTGTCTGAAAATTGTAACTTGAAGTGATAAACCCACAAAGAGGTTGTCACATACAAGGAATTTAAATCAAGAAGCACAAACAGAAAGTGCAATAGTTATTTAAATGAAAGAGCTGTACAGTTCAGGTGTAAACGTCAGCTTATTTTAGCACCTTCATTGTTTTGTTGTGCTGCCGGCATCATTGCTTTGATTTTATGCAACTTTGCTCTTCTAGTTCACTCTAATCAGTGTTGTTTTTGGCCAAACCACTCGAAAGCTCGAACAACTACCTGCCATGCAAAACAGACAAAGTGAAGAATTTAGCATGTAAAGAGACAGTGTTCCCCTTTATGAGTTGGAGGCGACCAAAACAGAGGAAAAAGAAGAGTGAATATTAGACTACTGCGTCATTTCTATTGGGTGTGTTTCCTAACAAGTGTGCAACTTCATCAGGTGATAATGTTAGAACTGGGTTCATGGCTTGTTTATGCTGCCTGCAAGAAGACAAAAAAATCTGTTATTGCAGAAAGTCTTGAAATTTGCGACTTTGTGTGTTCATAGTAACAGTCACATACACACAGACAGTCAGGCTCTACGCAACTGCTTAGCTATGCTAGGAACAATAATAGCACGGCTTTGGAAGTGCAACTTGACTTGTGACTTGTTTTGATGAGACTTGACTGGGACTTTCCTCGGAAGTCCTATAAAGAGCTCTGCAAATCACTGTAGATTAAAAGGGTTCCAAGAAATGAACGATAAAATTCGTCTGGTCCCTTTACGCCTCTTCTGGACTCCTGACACCGAGTTTACCTCATCTCAAGGGTGTGTGAGTGTCTCGTGTGACTCAACGTATAATTGAGTTGATGAAGCACTGCCATCGGTACCCTTCACTTGTCAAGTCAAACCCTCGCTGTCACTCTCCAAGCGGTCCCACCCAATCTGGTTTCCACGGTAACGGTTTATTGTAGCACTGTGTTGTGGAATCTTGGGAAATGCTTCGTCAGAGTGTTTGTCTCCGCACGGGCCACTTGCTCCCAGCGACCTCTGGCATTTGTCGTCAGCAGACCAGCAGATGCTCTTCACATCCTGTGCAGAAAATTCACTGATTCAGACTTGAGCAATGACGAGGAGCAGTGAGAATGCTGACAAGCTGAAATTTTGTTGCTCAACTGGAGTATGAACTTCTGCATAACTGTATGTTTCCTGCGTCATGTTCTCAGGCCCCTCGAATGCACGCTGCATTCTTCTGCTCAGATTTTAACTGAAGATCTACGAATTCACAAATAAATTGGCTGCAGGCAGAGAGCTGGAGGCAAACAGCAGGAGAACAGCCAGACATGGGTGTGACAGACAGACAGTCATGGTCCCGTTGGTGCTCATCCTGCCCTCCACCCTTCCAGTACATAAATCAACCACCCTTCAACTTTCTCTCACCCCCCCTCAAATCCTCAGCTCCTTCCCCCAATTATTCCATCCAGCTGTGGCCATCTTGCCTTCACTCTGCCCATCCACTGTTTGGTCAATCTGTGGTGGAGAACCACTGAAAACAAGCACTCCCAAAGCTCTACATGTGTTAAAGCTTGGCACACATTATAAAACTTTTTTTAGATTTGTAAATTGTTGGAGACAAAACAACTCTTTTTACCAGTTTTATCTCTGTTAGTCACTGAAACACAAACACAACTCACTGACTAAATACTGGCAGCACACAAACTGCGCAGACTTTACCGAAATTTAAATTGACAAAGAACCAGTTGTTGTTAACATTTTCCCCTATTTACTTATAGGAATGATTCAACAATTTGGCCAAAGGCTTATTTGCTTTTGCAGAGAGTCAGAAGAGGAAGCTTACCCGATCTCTGTATGAGGCGCCGTTTGGCTCTCTGCTTTTTTACTACCAAAATTTCTCACCAAACCAAGCCCCCAGCACAAGCCGTGGACTTGGACCAAAGTGTTCAATGACCGCAATAGTGTCCGTTATGTGATGCAGAAGTTGTTGTAAGACAGCGTATAAATTCTTATTGAGCATCACAAACCTCATGAAATGACTCGTTTGAGTATCAGAATTTGATCCATTTCGTCCAAGAACAATTGGAAAGTCAAGAAGTGCCCGAGCTTAAATCATTTTACCCCCATTCAAGTTAGCAGAGGGCTAAACTGGAAACAGCTCAGTCGGTCGATGTCTCTAGTGTGCCCGCTCTATGGTCCCCATGTGGAAGCATATATGGAAGATTGAGCGATGTTATACCCAGAAATCAAACTTCTTTTTGGCTTCAAGTGTCTCTGAGCAGCTTACATAACAATGAGTGGAGCCCTGCCTCCAACACTGTACTCAGTTAACTTTATATATCCACACAATGTCAGTGTGAGTTCAAATGTTTTAATTAGCTGAGCTTTAGAAGTGGTGGAAGGTAAAGTTTGTTACCTTTTGAAGGGAGAAAAGCTAGCTGTTTACCTATGTTACAGTTCTTATGCAATGCTAAGACATGATAGTGGTAAGGAAGTGCATTTCTGAACAAACATTGTCTTAAAGTTTTTGCTGTAAAGTGTGAAAATCAACTTGCAGAAACTGTTTAGGTAATCTGAGCCAGTGAAAATAATATTTTGCTTTTGTTTGTGTCAAAGATACATCAGTGTTGCTTGCAAGCACCACAGACCCTTCAAATCAATCAGGCTTACAACTTAATTCCCATGTTAATGTTACTTTGACAGCAATAAATACAACTGTCATGTTAATTACAATTCAACTCAAGCAATCTTCAGTGTTGTTTTGAAATTTGTGGAAATTGAAAAGTAGGAAAAAACTCATCTAAAGTCCGACTGCAGAACACTCTGCAGCAGTTCCAGCTCTGAAGAATGATCAGATCTTCACTAAGCTCACAAATACAAATCACTCGCACTGAGGGTAAACACAAAATCACAGTGAAAGCAACCAGACTGCAGATAAATCCTTGTTGAAATATAGACGATATGTATGGAAAGCAGAGACAGAGAGAGAAGAAGAGATGAGGTTGTTCACTATGATATAAACCAGGCAGCCTTCCAGAGGCTTCGACAGAGACAGCTCATAAATCTGATAGAGAGCCCAGGAAATTAAGTCATGCCCCAAATACACCATTCTAGTAGGAACTGAGTGTTCACAAATGTTTAGACATTCTTTAACACCAGCGTCTCCCTCCAAAACTGCAAAAGTGCACATTTGAGGAGAAATCTAACATCAGTGAATATTAAAGTTACACTTTCTAAAGTAACGTTTAAGATCCTGCAGCAGCTTGAAACCATCCTCTGATTTGATCCTCCACAGTTTGGCGCTGTTTCACAAGTGGAAAGTATGTGGAGGCCTTTTCCACACGGGAAAGAGATTTGTGACTTTGTGAGTAACACTTACCTAAAAAAAAAAAGGACAGTGTTTTTTGCTGTTATCTTACTCTGTTTCCCCAAAACCATCTGCTTCATTCGTCTGCCCTATGACAGAAATGATTACATCACAGTCTCGCACAGACAGTAGCTGCTCTCCAGACCAGAAACATGAGTTACTGGAACCAGCAGCTCCTGTACCATGATATGACCAAAGCAGCATCCTGCGGTCGCTTTTATATTTTTTCCCCCGTTTTGCACTTTGTTTTTGAAAACATTTCATTTCCTGGAAGAGAAGTTAACTTCCCACAAATGAGGTCTACAGACCCTTAGTGGGTACATAACAACACCATATATGAACATACATTGTTTTTGCCTGTAAAATCCCCAAAATACAATGTGTTAGGCTTAATTACAGGATAAAGTGTATAAACTACAAGATGTCTGGAATAATTAATTAAATGCAAACATGCAGTAACATCTCATTTTAAGGGTTATGAAGCTTCAACTCTGAAGCCCAGGAACAAATTCACCTTTATTCAACATGAGGTCACTTAAGCAGAGATTTATATTGTTGAATAGACCATATTTCATTGCAAAACAATGAACACTATTGATTAAAGGCTACTAATTATGTAAAACTCTTCAAAAGGCTATTGATAGATCTAAAGCAAATATATTATCCTTCATAATATAACTCATAACCAGCTTTACTTTACTTAGTTGATTTATGAGCGGAAGTTTTTTTTTCTTCTGAATATCTGGCTTTAAAATTGGACTTTGCACTGTCCAACATATAAGCAGTAAATTGTGATTTTAGAAGCAGACCAGATGTGAATTATGGACATGAGAGAAAGCACTTTTTACTTTTTAAACACACACACACACACACACACTGAAGAAAGCAAAAACACTGTGATTGATGTATAACAGGTGGAGGGTAAAGACTGAGTGAGTTTGATATGTGGTGAGGAGGTGAGGTAATACTGATTACATTAGGCACCTATTCAATGAACATATATTTGCACCTTAAAGTAGACATAGATGTGTTTATCCAAAAAGAAAATGGACTAACAGAGTTAAAAAAAAAAAAAAGCCATTCAGCAGCATGACTCAACACGCAGTCTGAAACACAAAAAGCAAAAATCATGATTGAGTTTGATTTCTCAACATGGACAAAAATACATAACACTGACCACTTGTCTGGCCAGCAACAGGACAGACAGTCTGGAGTTTCCTCATTCATCAACAAGCTGCTGTGATCAGCCCCTGGAAGTTGTTACTCATTTAGGGTGCAGCAAAGTACACGCATTGTGACACACTGCAGCAAACCACTGAGGGGTCATCAGCCACCATGGGTCCCAAAATTATTTTAGAAAATAGAAAATGTATAAATGTACTGCACAATATTGTTATAGTTCCCAATAGCGGCACAAATACCACATTTGGGGGAAGTTTGGACACTATATCACATACATTTTGTTGGTGCTGTGCCATATTTTTGGGAATTGAGAGTGCTGTAACAAATCATTTCTGCCCATTACATGACACTGTATTAGAGTTAGGAGTTATGTTCAAAGTCTAAAGTGCATTTAAGTGTTGCACATTTGTACATTGCAAAGTTAATTAACTTGAAAATGAATCACAGGTTCTCAGACGTTGTTTGGCTCTGATAACAGTCAAAGATCTATGATGTGTCTCGTATTTAATTAGAGTTTCTAGCAATCTGTAATGTACTTTGTGGTGGCTTAATAATATGGTTGTTTGTCATTATGATATTTTTTTTTTCTCTGACCCTCTTCACCTTTTCATCACAGCAGGTATCAAGCATTCAGGTGCCATCTCACCTGACCTGATCTCAGAAACGAAAATCATCTTCACAAATTTATCTTGTTTTTTTTTGTTGTTGCTTTTTTTCATGTTTTTCTTGTTGCTTCTTTCTGTTCATTGAAAGTGAAGTGTCGACACCGACAGTGTTTGCCCACACTCGGGCGGGTCATCCAAGCTCCAGTTAAAGCCCTCCCACTTGAACAGGCTGTAGTGGTGTATAAAACCAGTGCGCCTCGCTCTCCTCGGTCTGGTGCACCAGCTGCGAGGCGGCAGCGGGGAGTTTATAATAAAAGGGACAGAAGTTAGATCTCTCCAAGCTAAACTTTAAGTTCTGCTCTCGCTTCTTTTCTTTCCTTTTAAATCTGCTTTTTAAATTAACCTTTTTCTACTTGATCTTGAAATCCTTATTTTTATACAAGATGACTGGTAGCCCACTAACAGGGTTACTGGTTGCGTTGTGCGTAAGCAGCGCAGTCCACGGTTCACCAAAGAGCAAAAGACAAAGTGGCCAGTATCAGGTGTATCCTGAGTTGCAAGACAGGATGGCTGTTTCTCCAGGTTGGTACAAGGACTTTTGTTCTTAAATTTATTCCCTTTGATGTGTACAATTTGAATATTATTTTTTCTCTGCATTAGAAGTGATTTCTGGTGCGTGTTGTGCCAATAAATACAGTAATCCTACGGTAACGTTTTTCATACCTAATGCTTTTATTTTTCATTAATTTGTTTTGAGATGAGTCAAATCAGCCAAAACGTTAATGACCACTTTACGGTCAAAATGTTTAGTCATCTTTATGTAACACTATTCTTATTGTATGATTTCTAGTCGGCTGTGAAGATAACGGTCGATCATACAGACCGAACGAGCAGTGGGAGAAACCCTACCGTGATAGTACTCTGCTGTGCACCTGCAATGGAGTAGCAGGCATCAAATGTAAAACTAAACCTGAAGGTCAGTAAGAGGCCATCCGGTTTAATAAATAAATGTCCTAGAAGGAAATTTCTTCTCACTTTTCACATCTGGAAACGAGTGAAAACTGATTTTGGTTTGGGGAGAGTTGCCTCCACCCAATCCAGTAACACTTGTTTCAGAACTTTTGTGCCAATACCAACAAGTAAATATATATTTAAAAAGAAAAGTCAATCACACCAACACCAGACTTGAGTTAATTAAAAAGAACTTGGGCTCAGTCATCTGTGCGTCTTTACGCAGCATCCATCCACAACAGTTTCACGATAACGTCTTAACCTTTCACGGCTTCCTCTGTTTTTCTCAGTGGAGGAGTCCTGTTATGACAAGTACAATGCCCGGACATACCGGGTCGGTGAAACCTACGAGAGACCAAAGGACGGGATGATGTGGGACTGCACCTGTATCGGTTCTGGGCGAGGCAAGATCAGCTGTACCATTGCAAGTGAGTAACCACAAAACCAAAATAAACAAAAAGGCTCAGTTTGAGGAATAAGTTTTATTTTAGTGCCTTTCATTTACAATTAAAGCGGTTTGTCTTAGCATGATTGTTTTTAGTTGTGTTCTTTACACCTTTCATGCATTGCAAACACATACAGTACAGTACAAGCATTCAATCATGGTGTCTTACTTAAATTGCAATGCTTAAATATATTTAATAAATGGTTGATGGTTATGTGTTACATTATGTGTTACATAATGTCATTTACAGACCGTTGCCATGAAGGTGGGAAGTCTTATAAAATTGGGGACACTTGGCAGAGGCCTCATGACACTGCTGACTACATGCTGGAGTGTGTGTGTCTTGGAAATGGCAAAGGAGAGTGGACCTGCAAACCTGTGGGTGAGTACTTTCATCTCCTAAATTCAAACCAGGATGTCATCACTTTTTATGGGAACCCTGTAATTCTGATAAATGTGAAATATCACATGCAAACTCGTATATTCAGCTGCCAGCACACACAAACATGCAGACAGGGTAATTTCTCAGAAGCTTGACTTTGTTTGATTCCATTGTAAATGTTTGACAATTTAGACAAATAAGCATGCCTCTTGATATTGACTTGTTTTTTTTTTCCACCTGGGGTGATTTTGTCGCTGTGATTTTAAAGTATCATGTGACAAAATACAGATGCAATATAATAAAGTCGTCCTGTGTCTTCTGTGCAGCTGAGCGATGCTACGACAACACCGCTGCATCATCATACGTCGTTGGGGAGACCTGGGAGAAACCGTACCAAGGCTGGATGATGCTGGACTGCACATGTCTGGGAGAGGGAAATGGACGCATCACATGCTCCTCAAGGAGTAAGAAGAATATAAGCACGCACACATGTACACACACTTTTACATGGTTTAGTGGCATCTGTTGACCACCTGCTGTTCTCCAACCAGACCGTTGCAACGACCAGGACACCAGGAGGTCCTACCGTATCGGAGAGACATGGACAAAGAAGGACACAAGTGGACAACACCTGCAGTGTCAGTGCTTAGGAAATGGTCGTGGAGAGTGGAAGTGTGAGAGACACAACGCAGGCAGAGGTGAGACTATCTCTTAATCTCTTTGCTCAAGTTCAATTTAGCTAAAAATGACTGAGGACTTACTCTGATATTCTCATAATTACAGCTTTGGGGACATGCCGCACAGACTCTGGAGTCACCTACTACGATGGTCAGCGCTGGTTCAGAACCCAGGGGAGCAAGCAGATACTCTGTACCTGTCTGGGCAACGGAGTCAGCTGTCAGGAGTCGGGTGAGTACAGGAAGCCAGGAAGAAAAGCAGAGGTCTTCGTGATTTTTACTATATATTAATAAATAAGTCTGAGAGCCCCTGATGAATCATGTCACAACATTCACACTAGATTTGTCTCCAGTTACAATTTTCTTTCTCTTCTCTCTACGGTTTGTACAGAGGCCAGGAACACGGTGTATGGTGGCAACTCCAATGGTCAGCCATGTGCATTCCCATTCGTCTTCATGGGAAAGACCTACTACTCCTGCACCTCAGATGGACGCACAGATGGGCAGCTGTGGTGCTCTACATCCTCAGACTTTGAGAAAGACCAGCAGTACTCTTTCTGTACTGAGAAGAATGGTGAGACTCAGAAACAGGGTTGTAAACCTGGTGGATATACTGGGCCTTTACAGCTTTTCAGTCAGTGTCATCACCACCAATTTATTTAAGGTGCCTTTTTAAATATCTTACTTTTAAAAAGTCTGTAGAACCTGCCATAGAATTTGTGTTTCCTTCTCTATTACAGCCGTTGTGGTAACCCGAGGTGGAAACTCCAACGGTGGTCTGTGCCACTTCCCTTTCCTCTACAGTGGACGCAACTATACCGAATGTACCGCTGATGGGCGCCGTGATGGCATGAGGTGGTGTGGTACCACCTACGACTATGACACAGAGCAGCGCTATGGATTCTGCCCCATGGCTGGTGAGTGTGTGTGCGTGTGTGTGTGCTGAATTGTTTCTTCCACACCATGAAGTTACAGTAATGTATAAAATATACAAAACACGTGTTTAAAAGACTAGTTTGTCGTTCTGTGAAACATGCATATTTACTTTTTTTGCAAGAAAAATTAGATGTGAAGCTACAGCCAGAAGACAGTAAGTTTAAACAGCCAGCCTGGCTTAGTCCAAAGTAAAAAAAAAAAGCTGCCAGCTGCTCTAAGCCTGTGTCCGAAAGCACAACCCTATTAGTATTAAGTGCACTATATTTTTCTTCTGTCATTTCATTTGAGTGTCCAAATTCCGAGTGAAATTTATGCACTTTATGTCCTTAAAGATTCACACAATGAAAAGAAAAAAATAGTATTCATTACTTGAGAATGCCACAATGCAATGCTTTATAGATTCATTAAGTGTGACACTGCACCACTGAGTGATTGGGTGACGTGTCCGAAATGTCAATTGACTGGTCACCATATGGTTTTTAATTAATAAATACAATATGAAATATTAATTTGTGAGCTTTAGGGGTGCTGTTAGGTGTTTTATTTCCTTCAGAGACAGCCGGGCTAACAGTTTACCACTGATTCCAGTCTTTATGGTGGCTGCAGCTCCATACTTAACATGGTATCCTTTCATGTAACGCTTGTTGAGAAAGCGACAGATGAAAGTTAGTGCTATTTATGTGTTGCTTTCACTCAATTTATCCTCAGTGATATTCAAATGCTAAACTAACACGCTATAGATATTTATGTAATTGCACTAAATGCTTTGGCCTTCATTTCAACTTGTTTTCGGATGTTAATGACTGTTTGGTTACGTGGGTCACTTGTAGGCAATTGGGGTCTAAATAACTGGTGTTTAAGTGAGAAAAGGTTTATGGTCGTGGGAAAGTAATGACTCAGGGCTGTTATATAACAGCTTTTTAATACATACATAGTCCTGACTAGACCAAAGAGATGACCCTACCCGAACACATACACACATGCATCAAAGATACACACTGCAAGCACACAGAGCAAAGCACTGTTTGTTTTTAATTCCCTTTTCTTTCTATAGCCCATGAGGAGTTGTGTACCACCAGCGATGGAGTGATGCACCGCGTAGGCGACAAATGGGACAAACGTCACGATGTCATGGGTCACATGATGGAGTGCACATGTCTGGGTAACGGCCGTGGAGAGTGGAGCTGTGTCGCTTACTCACAGCTGCGAGGTAAGAGAGCAAAGTTAAAACTGTTGAAGCATTTGAGTTGCCTCGAAGTAGTTACAGTGGTCATGTTGTTTCTCCTTTCTTTTTGCAGATCAGTGTGTTGTTGATGGCTTGACCTATGAAGTAAACCAGGAATTCTCCAAGCGCCACGATGAGGGCTACATGATGAACTGCACCTGCTTTGGTCAGGGCCGTGGGCGCTGGAAGTGTGACGCTATCGGTGCGTTCATGGAGCCTTAGCTCAGCTGTTGGAGAATTAAGATGCAAAGACACTTTTACAGTTGAGAATTACAACCCCACCCATCTCTGTCCCATCTGATCATCTCATTGGCTTTTTCTTCTGTTTTTTCTTTCTTTTTTTTCTTCTTCTTTACAATAGATCAGTGTCAGGAGCCGCAAACTAGGGCATTCCACCAGATTGGAGACACATGGGACAAAGTCATCCATAACATCCGCTATCGCTGTTATTGCTATGGCAACGGGATTGGAGAAATGAGATGTGAACCTCAGCAAACCTACCAAGGTAAGAACAAGAATCCTCCCACTACTGGGAGGGCCACTACTGCACTGATGGACACAACATGACACAGACATATTAAGATTTATCATGACTTACCCTTTCACCTTATATATCTCTGCTGTCCAATTTAGATAAATGTTAATAAATCTACATAGAAATCATGGAAGGACAATGCTCCTTATAACTAATCTTCCTTAAACTGTACACTTCGTGTTTGAAAGTTTCCTTTAGAATCATCATAATTAAAGTAATCAAGGTCAGGGAGTCAGTGAGTGCAAAGACTTTGGGCGCGTAATTCAGCTTTCATTTTTTTAATATAAATTTCTCCAGTACTCTGCAGTTCTTTCCTGCTGCTTTTTTACCGAGTCAGATAGCTGTTACTGCTTAATATTTGTTTGCTGTACTTATTAAACTCCCCCATGTTACTGAGCTCCTTGCTCTCACCTACCCTCAACCTCCCATCACATGTCACTGAAATGAAAAGTACACTTGCCAGGTTAGTAGAGAGAGAGAGAGAGAGAGAGAGAGAGAGAAGCGGGGGTTTGGGATTTTTCTCGACTTTGAAGTCTGGCAAATGGAGAAGTGTCAGCCAATCATATCACCCCTGTCTTCCTCCTTTGTTTTTGTAGTTGGAGAGGCTTTTTCATCCCCCTGCCTGGTGTTGTTCTATTAACCTGCTGAGGGGAAAGGGATGCTGGGCTAGGCAGAGGGTGGGGGTAGCCTTATACACACTTCCTGCCCCCAATATCTCCCTCTGGTTGGGTGAAAGTTGCTTAATGTGGTACTTTGTACTACAAACATTGACCTAACAAGTTACAATTGCAACATTCATTTCACCGTGATCAGTGGGAGAGGAATAGTGTGTTTGAGTGTGTGCAAGGCAGGGATTTTGAACCCATATGTGTGTGTTCATGGGGGTACAGAGGGTAGATAAAGTGTGATGAATATAGTACTCTGGTGTTATGTCACACTGAAAGATGTCAGCGGGTGTTTGAGCTGGTTTAGCACCGTCTGGTGGTTTGGTTTTATCCCAAAAAGATGAATATGTCTGGCCAAGCTTTACCAAAAAGCAGCCAACTTTCACCCACACTTTCTACAGGTAACACTATTCTATTACATGTCCTTGACAACGTGTGAGTCTCACCAACTCTCTCTTTTTGTCTTCCCTTCAATCTTTTTCTCTAATTCCTCAGACGGCCACAGACCTGTCCAGGTGATCATCACAGAGGCAGGGAAACAGCCAGACTCCCACCCAATTCAGTGGAACCCCCCTTCATCTGTCCACATCACCCAGTACATCCTCAAATGGAGAATTGTGAGTCCTTCTTTTGGTTTGCAATGCAGGTTAAATGCTCTCATTTTTGGTGTTTTAAAATTTGCAGACTGGTGAGCAAACAGTCTGAATGAGGTCAGGTGCTTTGGGTAATGTTGACTGGAGTTTGAGCATGCACAAACAAGGTGATCAGAGGGTACATGAACTCCTCTTTATAGTCTGCATGCACAAACACTCAGATTTTTTGCACATTCGAAGGAAAATATCCCCCTTCCTGTGATTTTTTTTCTCTTTGAAGATCTCAAAGTCCCACAAACTGGTCGAAATGTTTATGAAACTTGAAGTCAAAAAGATTTCCTCTGAAGGGGGTTTGTATATTTTGGACTGCATAACCAGTCTAAACACTCAGGATGTGGCAGTAAATGGGTCTGAGGTCGTGTCCAGTCCAAAATATACAGGCTCATATAAGCTCTTTTTTTCTCTGAATTAATTAATGATTCCAGTTAATGCACTTAATTGTTAACATATTTTATTCAGCTTTATTATGTCCATGCTGTCAAAAGTCAAAAGTTACTTCACTACATTAAAGATTTGTGCTTGCCATCAGATCAATTCATTTAAGAAAATAGTCTCACCACATTTAATGGCTATTCTGGAGCCTTCAACCATCTTCATCAGGAGATGGAGTGTGCTTAGATATAATGTAGATGTTAAAATTTCCATTTTTTTCTAAGCACTTTAAAGTATGCTTGTCGATGGTCATGTCATTCTTGGACAAAAGTTTGATTATTTGACGAAAACCCATTGAATTAAATTTTTTTTACTTCTTCTGGTAGAAAAATTCCCATGCACCCTGGAGAGAGGCCACCGTCCCCGGCCACCTCAACTCCTACACCATCAGTGGGCTGCGTCCAGGCGTCACCTATGAGGGTCAGTTGATCAGCATCCTGCGCTACGGACGCCGCGAGGTTACGCGCTTCGATTTCACCACTACCCATGGTTCTTGTGAGTAGACGTCAGCTGTAACATTCACTCAATGCCACAAAACCGAAGAAACGTTTTCGCAGCAACATTATATCACTTTATCTCTCAAGTGGAAACATCAGAGGGAGAGACGAGCCAGCCTGCTCCAGTGGTGGACACTTCCGAGTCTGTGACAGAAATCACCTCAAACAGCTTCGTTGTGTCCTGGACGTCAGCCTCTTCTACCATTTCTGGCTTCAGGGTGGAGTATGAGCTCAGTGAGGACGGGGCCAAGCCGAAAGTCCTGGGTGAGATAGTTTGACCATCATTGAAATGTCACATGGGAATAATTTCATGGATTGATTATTGTGGAATTTTTTTCTTGTCGAGGTGACTGATGTATCTCAGTTTTTCTACATGGTAATTTCATCGAAGCACTGATAAATATTGTCATATTGTAAAATATTCAGGACATGTCTGTCAGTTAAATACCGAATGTGTCAAGGCACTTTATCACATTTATGCTTTTGCTGAACTTTTTTATCTGCTTCTCCAGACGTTCCTCGCAATTCCAATTCTGTCACCATCTCTGACCTCCTGCCCGGGCGCAGATACAATGTCAACGTCTACGAGCTCCCAGATCAGGGACAGCCAAACCTCATTCTTACTACCTCACAGACCACAGGTGGGAGAATCCTTCTCTTTGTAATGATTATAAGATCTGGATTATGCTAATGTGTTCAAGTTTTACACAAAATACAATGTGGATGATTTCCATTCTTCTTCCTTTCACCAGCTCCTGACACCCCTGCTCAGCACACAGTCAACGAGGTGGGAGAGAACTCCATCCGAATTAGCTGGACCAGGCCTCAGGCTCCTATTACTGGTAAGAAACTAGTAGTATTTTGATATAGAGATCCATTTAATTATGGCTGTGTGTAACTGTATGTTTGTGCCTGCCAGGTTACCGTGTGGTGTACACACCATCAGTGGAAGGAAGCAGCACTGAGCTGAACCTGCCAGAGTCAGAGACTTCAGTGAACCTGGTTGACCTTCGCCCCGGTCTTCTTTACAACATCACCATCTATGCTGTGGAGGAGGACCAGGAGAGTGAGCCTGTTTTTGTACAGGTCAACACTGTAGGATCTGCTACACCAGGTACACATTTTAAAACAGATAGCATATCTTATTGTTAGTAACAAACAGCTGAGATTAATGAACACCGCTTCAGAGATTTTGTAATTTAGTGCTTCATAACTTAAACCAATGGCAGGTGTTTTGTTTTATTAAAGAAAAAATATTATTCTGTTCTTTCTTTTTAGATCATTCTTTGTCTTTTGGCTGCCAGTGAAAGCTGAGCAGATGAATATATACTCACAGCTGATGACAGCATTATGGTGCTAGGGAGCTTTTGGAGGGGCTTCTTCTTACTTACTTATCTTTAATCTTTGTCTATTGTGGCCCCTGAATGAACTAATTTTAACTCATGGTGAGCTTAGAAACAGACACCTGCCTAGTTAAAACACTTGCATGCATGCACATCCCACACCCGCACAGAGCTTCACATACTTCATAAATCCTTAGATTTCATAAATCATAAATCTGAAATTCCTGCCTCTTATCCTCCTTGAGCTTGGCACGACAAAAGTACCGTTTTATTATGTTTGAGAAACAAAACCAGATGCTGAAGAGAACAGCCCTGAAATTGATATAACCTATGTATGTCTGGTCTGGTGTTACATTTTCTTTTACCCCACTTTTTTTTCTGTGTTTTGTGTCTTTGATGCCTAACAAGTAAAATGTGTAAAACTGATGTTGTTCCTCCAAATAAAATGGTCACCCACTCATTAAATAACACTGCTCCATAGACTTACTTATGGTCAATAACTCTAACAGTACTTTTAGGGCTCACTCTGAATATACCAGTAGTCAATTAATCTTCCACTTCCTGTCCACAGAGGAGGTCCCCGCACCCACAGAGCTGCAATTCTACGAGGTTACAGATGCAAAGATCACCATCACCTGGACCGGTCCACCCAGCGAGGTGACCGGTTACAGGGTGACCTTCTCCCCAATTGGCCCAGACGGTACTGAGATTAGGCCCCTGCCACTGCCCGTCTCACCCAACGCATATGCTGATATCACCCACCTGCAGCCAGGCACACTGTATCGCTTCTACATCTACGCCATTAATGGTGGAGTGGAAAGCGAGCCGCTTGTGGGAGAAAGGGCTACCAGTAAGTATCATCATGGACAATGGATTCTAACAAAAAAGTAATCCACAAGCGATTTTCTGACTGTTCTGTTTCATTTCCAGAACCTGATGCGCCCACCAATGTGCGTTTCACTGACGTCGGCCACGACAGTGCACTTGTTATCTGGGAGGCCCCCCGCGCCATTGTCACTGGCTACCGTCTATATCTGAGCATCGAAGGCTCTACCCCCGTCGAGAAGAGGATCCCAGGCAGGGTTGCCCAGTACCCTTTGAGGAATTTACGTCCAGACACCCAGTACACTGCCGTCCTCCACTCTGAGTTGGACAATGAGCTCAGCGAGGGAGTCACTTCATATTTTACCACCAGTTAGTATTAAAAGAAATAATTTTTTTGCACAATTTTTTGCATGAATTCAATATTTATACTATTTCCACATTTTGTCCCCCTCACAGCTCCTCAGATGGGAAATGCTCCTAATTTTAATACTGAAGTCACTGATACCTCCATCATCGTCAGCTGGATACCTGTCCGCAGATTCAGCTACAAGGTAGACACCTGAACTGTTAATAATCAAACAAAGATTTAAGTGTTTTTTCTGGGTTTCTGACATCTACATGTCTGCCTCCTTCTCGACAGCTTTCTGTGCTCCCCAGCCAGGTAGGCGAGTCTCCCAGAGAAGCGACCTCAGACACTGGACGTGTATATGTTTCTGACTTGATTCCTGGAACTCAGTACACATACAGCGTTCAGCCCATCTTCAATGGACGCAACCGTGGAAACCCCATCACCCGCAACGTTGTCACTAGTGTGTATCTTACTGTTCATTTGGCGAGAGTTTGTGTAGGAAGTTACAGCTACATCGAATCAAGTCTCTCATGCTTGTGTCGTGGTCTGCTTTCCTCTTCTTACAGGCCTGTCTCCTCCCACTGACCTTAGAGTGGAGTCCAACCCAGACACAGGAGAGCTCACTGTCCACTGGGTAGCCTCCAAAACACCAGGTAAATATTGACTGTGCTCCCCACGCACGTCAACCCACTGGATCACAGCAAGTCTAGACCTTGGCCTCTGAAGAGTGTTTTTTTTTTTCAACAGGACAAATGTCTCTTCCCGGTATTTTCTTTTAATTTCTCACAGTGAGTCATAAATTGCAAAACCCTCTTGACATTATGTTCTATTCCCTCCATATTTGTCCCGTTCACCCACGCTCTGCAGGCATCTCAGGCTACAGAGTGACGAGCACGCCAAACAACGGCCAGCGAGGAAACTCCCTGGATGAGTTTGTCACTGCTGGTCAAACCTATATCATACTAGAGAGCCTGAATCCTGGGGCAGATTACAACATCAGTGTCTACACTACCAAGGGGCATTTGGAGAGTGTGCCCGTGTCCACTGTTATCACACCAGGTAGGATCCCCCAGAAAAGCACTCACACGTGTTAATAGGCATCAAACACACAATTGCTTCCACAGAAAAGACTTGTGTGTCTGTGTGTGGGAGAAAAGAGAGAAGCAAAGACAGAAGTATTTGAAATTAAAGACAATTAAATCAAACTGAAGCCAACTCCAGTATTTCACATCCTACCCTTACCACCTTTACTATGTGTTTCTCTGCATGATGGAACGTTTTCTATACGTATACTTTCACTTGAAATTGTTTTTTTTTTTAAAAGAAAAGATGGAAGGCCTCAAAAAGTCTTTTCTGAAAGCTGCATATATATTTTTTAGCCACCAGGGGGCATTATAACTTAAAAATGACCTGATTGAAACAACATTATCATCCAATTGGATGGCAATCTGAAAAATTAGGTTCAATACTCAAGGTCATTTTAGCTCTCCACCAACACCACCACCACCGCCACCACCAGCTAGCTAGTTGCTAACTTTTCTATCAGCTTGGTTGCTGGGCAGCTGGTTAACAAGAGCAGTGAGATCTAACCCAATGAGCTGCAAATGAGCTAAAAAAAAACAAACAAAACAACAAGCTAAAAGAGGCTAAATGGACCTGCAGAGTTTGGATTTTTTTTTTTATTCTTGGTGGCTTTTTTAATACGAGGAGTCCTTTGTAAAAAAAAAAAAAGTTGAATGCAGCATTAATTGTCATATCACTACTAACATGGTCACTGGCTAACCTACCATGCATGGGGATCATGTTTATTAATTGGGATGGTGAATTTATTTTTTGGAGCATGCTCAGTACAGTAGTATTAATCACTTCTAATATTCTAAAATTCTGAATGTGGAATGTGTATTGACCTGTAATTATGTCTATCCAGCATGGCTACTGTTACACTCTGGATTTCTGACTGCTTTATTGGGAATGAAATGAATGTTTTTGATATAACCGGTGTAATTATTATGGGTTTTAAGTCTTTCTGTCTGTCTGTCTGTCTGTCTAATTTTGCCTGCGCTTTGCAACTCACGTAACCCTTTCAGAAATCCCCAAACCAAGTCACATTGACTTTGTCGACATTACTGACACCACCATTGGCCTACGCTGGATCCCTCTGAAGTATACTACCATTACTGCTTACCGGATATCGGTAGTAGCATCAGGCGAGAGCTTGCCAATTTTTCAAGATTTGGTGGAAGCATCTACTGGTTATTACACCATTCATGGTTTGGAGCCGGGCGTGGACTATGACATCAGTATCTTCACTCTTACAGAGGAGGGGGAAAGCGAGCCGACCACATACACAAAGCAAACACAAGCTGGTGATTTAACTCTTTCACTCCATCAGTGGGAAGGGCTTGGGTTTTGTTCTCAGAGAATTGATGAAGACACATTAACAGCACTTTTATTAACGCACATGATGAAACCAAAAAGCTACAGTAAATGTATCACATCAATAATACTTTCTTTATGCCAAGATCTACTTATTTAATGAACTCTTTGTTTTTCCTGGGTTAGCTGTAACTTTCAACCCCTCATTCTTCCAGCCCTTCCATCTCCCACCAACCTACAGTTTGGAGGGGTGGGCCCTGACCACATTAGGGTGACATGGACAGTTCCCCATGTTACCACACCAAGCGACATCTCTCGGTTTGTTATTCGCTACCACCCTGTAGCCACAGATGACGACATCAAGGAAGTTAATGTTGGCGGAGCGACCAATACCTTCCTGCTGCAGAGTAAGATGACATAAAGATTGTGTCTTTTTCAAAGTGTCTGACAGAAAGCTGGTTTTAAAGTTCAAACTGAGCTGTGTGTTGTTCTAACTGTATACTCTCATATAGACCTGCTGCCCAACACTGAGTATCGTGTCAGTGTTGTGTGTGTGTACGGTGAACGAGAAAGTCAACCAGTCACAGGGACTCAGACGACAAGTGAGTATGACAGTGGTTTGTGTGGTGTGGGTGTTTCATTATATGAAAAATCAAGTCAGAATTTATGTTGTAACTGTTGTGTTTTCAAACATACCAAAGCAGGAGATGGAAGCAATTATCAATCAATGAAATTTAAAATTTCTCTCAATCTACAATACCTTTCCTTCCAGCTTTGGATTCTCCTACTGGTCTGGACTTCTCCGACATTAGCACCAACTCCTTCACTGTTCACTGGGTGGCTCCAACTTCTTCCATCACTGGCTATCGCATTCGCTATCAGAAGACGAGTGGAGGGCGGACCAGAGATGAGAGGCTGCCCCCAAGTAGGCACTTCTTCACTCTGACCGGACTGACACCAGAGACAGAGTATCTGGTTCATGTGTATGCTGTCAACAGGAATCAGGAGAGTCAGCCTCTGACTGGCACACAGGCCACCAGTGAGTTTCTTTACTGGTTTCCACTATCACTGTTTTTTTCTTACTGATATTCCTCAGCCAAATCTTAATCATGTTTGAATACTTTCCAGTCTCTGATGCTCCCACTGACCTGGAGGTAACATCTTCCACCCCCACCAGCATCACCATTCGTTGGGACGCCCCCTCTGTGAGAGTGAACAACTACAGGATCACCTATGGAGGCACAAGTCTGTACACGTGATTTAATGCATAGTTTCATCTAAACTTCAGCCATATTCTAAGTTTAACCCCTGGCCCTTCTTCACTCCCTTTCTAGGTGGTGAGTCTCCTCAAGAGTTCATAGTCCCAGGCACTCAGACCACAGCCACCATCACTGGACTGAAGCCTGGTACCGACTACACCATCACAGTCTATGCTGTTTCCACAAGAGGGGACAGCCCTGCCTCCAACACCCCGGTCTACATCACGCACAGGACTGGTAAAAAAATATATAATTACTGAAAAAAAATCTAATTGTTAATTAGTGTTAAACTAAATCTAAAGCTTGTCATGTGTCCATGTCTCCTTTAGATACCGAGTCCCCTACAAACATGAAACTGACTGATGTGAGCGATAACGCCATCACAGTGCGCTGGTCTCCTGCTCAGGGACCAATCAGAGGCTACAGGGTCACCAGTGTCCCCAAGAATGGGCTGGGACCCTCCTACTCTGAGGTGGTGGGTGCTGGTAAGACAAAACAGCTGTCAAGACCTATAACTTTATATTTTTTCCATTACAATATCCTGTTCTCATTGGCTCCTTTTCTGCTCCTCTGTTACAGATCAGACAGAGACGACGTTCACAGGTCTGATGCCCACTGTTGAGTATGTCGTGAGTGTTTATGCTCTGGGCAATGATGGACAACCCTCTTCGCCCCTGGTGGAGAATGCTATCACTGGTTAGTTTGACTTACTCAAAGTATTGCAGCCTTAGAAGTGTACGTTCTTTCATTAAAAACAGCTGCACGAAGCTGAAATGTAAAACCCCTGTCTTACTCCTTTCCTGTAGCTATGGACCGTCCCAAAGACCTGACCTTCTCCGACATCAGCTCCACCTCCATGCGCATCACTTGGGACAGCCCAGACGGCATAGTGACATCATATCGCATCCTGTACTCCAGCCCAGAGGAGGGCGAGAGAGAGCTGCGTCCAGCACCCAGAGGTGACCAGGATAGTGTGGTGCTGAGAGGCCTTCGCCCCGGTACAGACTACACTGTTAAAGTCATCGCCTTCCATGACCGCATACAGAGCAAACCACTGGTGGGAACCCAGGCAACAGGTACAAATACATCAACTAAAACATCAACACATTCATAATTTTATTTATACGTACCCTGTCTCCAATCCTAATTGTGCTTTTGCTGCCTCAGTAATCCCTGCTCCGACCAACCTGGCGATCACAGAGGTAGGTCCCTCCACTTTCACTGTGTCATGGCGAGCCCCCAGTGCAGGCCTGACAGGCTACCGTGTCGTCGTCAACCCCAAGAACATCAACGCCCCCACCAAAGAGTTGAACGTTGCTCCGGACACCACACGTGTTGTTGTACCAGGGCTCATGGTAAACAGAGTTCTTGCGTCAGTATCTACATGGATTCATAGTCTGTCACTGACTAAATATTAATTGTATGTTTATTTATCTTAGGTGGCAACCACATACCAGATATATGTCTACGCTCTGAAGAACTCTGTCACCAGTAGACCACTCGAGGGAGAGACGACCACACTGGAAGGTAACTGGTTGCACCATAAATGGTCACATTTCCAGTCCTCACCGCTTCTTATCTACTGCTCTGTTTTATTCATTGTTTAATTTCATCCTCAATGCAGATGTAAGTCCTCCAAGGCGTGTGCGGATCTCTGACGTGAAGGATACTTCTTTCACACTGACTTGGCGCTCCAAGATGGAAACCATCACTGGTTACCTCATCGAGGCCAGACCCAACAGTAACTTCTACCCCACCATCAGAAAGACTATCCCAGGAGACTCTAACACATACACTCTCACAGGTATACCACAACTTCCAGCTAAACACACCAGCTAAAGTCAAAAATGGATCACAGATGTCAATTTTACACTGTTTTTTTTGTTTGTTTTTCTAAGGTCTGCAACCAGGCACCACGTACTATGTTAGCCTGTATACTCTGAATGGCAACACGAAGAGCGCCCCATTCAGTCTCACGATTCAAACAGGTACTGTGCAAATATACCTCATGTCTGATTCATGGTGAATAATGCTAACTTAGGTTTACTTCTGATTTTCGATATCCAGAAATGTTGATTTGTTTATCAGATGATCTAACATGATATTTTTCTTTACAGCTGAACCAGTGGTCCAGGCTCCCACTGACATCAGGTTCACATCTTTAACCCCCACCTCCATCTCCTTCACCTGGCAGCCACCTGCCACGCACATCACAGGATACTACATCACCTATGAGGAGGCAGGCGGAGGACCACAAGAGCTCACCCCAAGACCCCACGCCGGCCAAAACTACGCCTCCATATCTGGTATGAGCTCATCAGCCAGTCTATTTTCACTTCAGTCAATAACACATATGACTGCTAATAAATAAATTAATATGATAATTGTTCCTCTCCTCAGACCTGCGACCAGCCACAGAGTACACTATAAAAATCATTGCCATCCAGAACACAAAGAGGAGCACACCTCTGGTCGGCAAAATCAGGACTCGTGAGTATCTTGAGACTTTTCTTCTGTACAATGACAAATGTGATGCATTCAAATGATGCCATAAAGTTCAGGAATTCAGATGACTTCGGGGTAAACATCCTCTAAAATGTAAGTGTTGGAATGGCAGCTTTAATCTGCTCAGCTGAACCAAATGTTTTGCTGTTACAGCTCAGAGGCCTTGAGATGAACTGCACTCAGCATCGGGCTCCTAAAAACAATAATACCCCTTTTTATTTTGAATGCCCCGAGAAATGCCATTCAAAATAATCTGTGTGTTTGTAACACAGTACATTAAGACACACTTTGCCATGGAGCAGTGTCCCAGCAATGCTGCTTATCCGTCACCCCCTGTTGGCTGAGATATGTTACTGCAGCTATGCTTTACCTCCCGCCCGTCTAACCTGCTTGCTTCCCTAACCCTATCTCTCCCGCGCAGAACCAGATTCCTTGCTTCCCCCGCCTCTGCCCGACCGCCCTGGAAGTGTTGGTGACAAGCTGGATGTGCCTGAAACTGACTTGGACAACCAAGTCCAGGTTGTAGGAAACAGTGGCCAGGATGGGCAGAGTGGTCAGAGCCAGCATGTGGAGTACACAGAGTACAACAACAATGGAGACAACAGATATGATGGGAGCAGTGGCAGCTTACCGTCTACCTATGGGCAAGTACGTGAGCCCTTAGTCTTTGTGCCCCTTCCTGATGCAGAGGGCCGCAGACTGCCCATCCTGAAGATGAATGTACCCATCGGCTCCACATTTGGTAACGAGACCGGAGTGCCACAAGAGGCCCAAACTCAGACCTCCATCTCCTGGAAGCCTTACAGGCAGAGCAACGCCTACCTGGTGTCCTGCCATCCTCTCACAAACTTGAATGAGAAGATGTTCCAGGTAAGAGACGAGGGCCATGATTTCCAGACCAGTGTGCGGTTTTATTATTAAACAGTCACATTAGATGAAATCTCTTATTTCATGTGGACAAACCTCTTCTTTCTCTACTTTTCCAGGTCCGCCTCCCAGGCACAGCCACCACTGCCACCCTGATAGGGCTCACCCCTGGAGCAAACTATAATGTGATTGTTGAGGCTCTGTTGGGGGCGCTTAAACATAAGATCCTAGAGCAGGTCATCACGGCTGGAAACACAAGTAAGCATCCTACAGCAACAGCTGTGTCTGAACTAGGCTGTATTGAGTAAAAACTAAAAACTAGTGCAAAGCAATGAGCTTCTTATTGTAAGGGGCCTGTGTGTAGAAGAGAAGTATCTGGAGCAGATGTGAACATCTACAGTTGTTTTGTCGTCCTGACAGGTAAAAAGAAGATGCTGGTGACTTAATGAGTGTCTCAAACCAGACCTTATAATTCAGTTGATACCATTCTGTGCTTTTCTGGTGCACCGACTACCCAAAGGGTAGTGGTACCGCCTTGACAACACTTGTCATATATTCACACAAACATTCATATACTGATGGCAGAGGTTGCTACTCATTAATTTGGAGTTCTGTGTCTAACCCAAGGACAAGTCGACTGACCTGGGGGAGCCAAGAATTCGAACCAGCGACTCTCCAATTACTAGTGTCACAGCCACCCGGGGGAAAAGAGGGTGGTAGATACTCTGGCTAACCAACATACAAGTGGCTTACACAAGTTTTTTTTCTCATATTTTCAGTCCCAGAGGGAGTCCCCTCCACTAAAGACCAATGTTATGATGCCTTTACTGCAACCTACCATGATGTTGGTGGTGAATGGGAGCGGATGTCTGAGACAGGCTTTAAGCTGTGGTGCAGGTGCCTGGGCCTGGGAAGTGGCCACTTCAGATGTGATTCATCTAGTAAGTTTGTTGGATTTTGTAGTACATCATAAATTTGAGAATATTCCACTTGATTTTTTCTGATTATTATTTTGTCCATCATCAGAGTGGTGCCATGACAACGGTGTCAACTATCGAATTGGAGAGAAGTGGGACCGCCGTGCAGAAAATGGTCACTTGATGAGCTGCACTTGTTTGGGAAATGGCAAAGGAGAGTTCAAGTGTGAACCACGTAAGGGCATTTAAGATCCAAAGAAATGTTCTATGATGGTCTCAAAAAGATGTGCAAGAGTTACGTGTACATTTTAACCATGCATGTATGCCCACACAGATGACTCAGTGTGCTACGATGATGGAAAAGCTTACCAAGTAGGAAACCAGTGGCAGAAGGAGTACCTGGGCGCTATCTGCACCTGCACATGCTTTGGTGGACAGCAGGTACGACACATCAGCCTCTCTGGCACACAGTGCGATACCTATATTGAAATGAAATGTGTTCAAATGTACGCTTGTGTATGTTTGGCTTCATCAGGGCTGGAGATGTGAGAATTGCCGCAGACCAGGTGCTGATGTCGATGCCAGTCTGCTGCAGCCTGTTAGATATGGAGACAACACACTACGCAAGGTGAGTATTTAAAGGGTTTCTCAGCAGGGCACAAAATTTTAGCACATATTTTTTTGGATTTAACAGCATCAACTGGATTATACAGAAATTGTTTGTTGTTTTATTAAATCTTATTTTATACCTATAATATCAGTAAATAAGCATTGTATGCCTATCAAATTACCTCACTTGAGAAACTGATGAATTGCAGTTAATCTTAAAAATGTAGAACTGTTTGTACCCGGTGATCTAACCTCTTCACATCTTCCTCCAGAATATTCATTGCCCCATCGAGTGCCTCCGTCCCGACCTGCTGGCAGACGCACACGCTCCTCCAAATCCTCTGGAGTAATGGATGGGCCATATGACATCTGCTTTGCTCCCTCACCGTCCAATCGCTGCACTGTCCTCACCCTGTAGAAGTAATGCTGTCTGCGACTGAACTAACTGCCTGATCACTTTCTGACACATGTTTAGCTAAAGGTTTTTTTTTTTTGAGCATAAGATGCCCTGCTGCCTGATCAAAGTGATCCTCTTTTAAAGCCAGTCTTTTCACTGTTTGACTGTCAAGTCTCTAAATTCATGCTTTATTTTTTGTGTAACATCTCCCGCCACATACTTGTGTGTGTACCTCAATGGACGTCATTAAGGACAGATTACTATACTTTTTCAAACTGGTATTTGTTCTCAGTTAAAACATTTCCTAATCAGAGCGGAAACTGTCAGAAAGTAAGCACTGTGTTAAAGAATGTCAGTGTAGTTTATTAACAAATGTTTGTCCATGAAAATGTGCTTTTCTTTTCTGTAGCCCCTCTTGTGTTACTGAGGGTTCGCACTGTGTGTGATTGACACGTTCTGAACTTTTGTCTTTTTACTAATTTATCCCTTTAATCTCAGCGTGTGAATGTGTGATTCTGGGATGTGAGAATTTGAACTATTCTATTTTTGTACTTTGTTGTCCATGCCAAAGTTGTTTCTACCTTTGACAAAAAGAAGTCCCTTATTTTAATAAAGCTGGAGAGATCCTGAAACCTAACAACACTCTGATGATTATTTTTAAATGAAGGGTTTAAGGATGTTTTACATTATATATATATATATATATGCAAGTCAAAATGTCTGCTGGTGGTGCTGGAGAAAAAGTTGGGGGATCACCAAAGTCAGCAGGTTTCATCCTCTGGGGACCATGAATGTCTGTACAAGGTTTCACAGCTAATACCTGGTCGACATTTCAGTGGCGGACCAAAAAGAACCCCAGACAAAAATATTCATGAACTGTCAGTAACAGTTTATTTCAGACTGAAATGTGACTAACCTAGAATGAAAAGTACCTCTCTCTCTAATGTTAGCACAACAAGTAAGGAATGCAATTAATTTGTTACAAAACAGTGCACTTGTGACTTCAGCATGATGGTAGGAATGTTTCGAGTATCAGGAATGTTAGGAAAAATATTTTGATGCCGTCGTAATGCTAAACTGTGAGTGGAGTTCTATAGAAGAGTGTTGAGAAGGTGCTCAGTGGTGGAAGAGTCGCAGGTTGGTGTGCACGAGAGTGATGCCCTGCTCGTTACAGGCATTAATCACAACCGCATCAGCAGCAGAGCCCGCTGGAGCTGCGATGTACTCGACACCACTCTACAGACACAGAGGGAAGACACGTTAGTAAAGATGGCCGGAAAGCTCGTTAGCGCATAGATTTAATAAAGTTTCCAAACTAGTAGTGACGTTTCTGTATGCAAAAAAGGATTTCAGGCCATTCCCATGCAATTTATTAACACATGCTTTTGTGGAAAATGTTTTATAGTTACCCTTTTGGCACGATCAATGTTATCTCTGAAGGGGAAGAAGGCGTCAGAACTGACGGCGACGGCCTTCAGGGAGCTGATCCAGTTCTTCTTTTCAGTCACCGACAGAGACTCAGGCACCTCTTCATACATCGACTTCCAAACTGCCAAGTCTGGGCCCTGTCAACACACAATACAGGACTTCTCACGCATTTGGGATATTTTGTAATCAGACATGACACTGAACATCAGAAATCAGACAGTGTGGCCTCAATTTTAAATGATTTATCCAAGTCCAATCTAACAGTTCAGGTATTTATCATCATCAAACGCCTCCAAGTATATAACGTAACTACTGCTGTATCTTATCGTTGCCACCATACCTCTCCAATGGTGTCGCTCACATACTGGTCAATTGCATTGGCCATCTCTGCACGCTTCACACCGCTGCGAAACTTCATGTTGAGGACACGAGGGTTATGTCTCAGCCACCAGTTATCAGCTTTGTCACCTGCCAGCCGTGTGCAGTGGATACGAGACTGCTGACCCGCACCGATCCCGATAACCTGTAAAAAAAATACACAGACAAGACAAATGAGAAAAACTTAAGAATCATCCAGATTCTTTTCTTCTTTTGTTCCTCTTGTTCTTACCTGTCCGTCTTTAGCGTAGCAGACAGAGTTGGACTGAGTGTACTTGACAGCGACGGTGGCCACGATGAGGTCACGGACAGCTTCCTCTGAGAGCTTGTGGACACAAAGAAATATTTCACAAAAGTTTGTGTCAATAATAGGAGAATTATATTTCAAATAGGACAAAACACAAATCTTGAAGTAAATCACTCACAGAGCCCTCGGAAACAACGTTGCTGAAGAATTCCTTGTCGATAAGCCCTCCGTTTCTCTTTTGTTTGAGGTAGAGACCAAACAACACTCTCACCTCAGCTTCATCGGGCTCATAGTCTGGATCCATCTGGGACAAAGACACACATTGTTAATCGAAAAGATCTAACTCAACTCTCATTCTACTCATCCTCACTTGAATACAAAGATTACGACTCACCTGCAGCACACAGTAGTTGCCATTCTTCTTCTTGGAGAGGATCTTGAGTGCCTCCTCATCATAACCAGGAGCGATGATACCATCAGACACCTGAGAGCAGTCAAGTGGAGTCATTGTCAAAACTCTGAAAAAGAAGTAACTTTTTAATTTATATTTGTTTTTTCTGTTAAACAACTGTACCTCTCTTGATATAATCTTGGCAGTGGGAACGTCACACACATCTGACACAGCGATGAAGTCTCCAAAAGAAGACATCCTGTCTGAACCTGAGGATGTAGAAGGAGTTATTAAAAAAAAGATGTAACACACTCCAGGTTATCTACTAACAAATGAACTGTTTCTGACCTCTTGCCCTGGCGTAGGCCGTGGCCAGCGGGGTGAGATCCTTCAGCATGTCATGCACCATACACACTTTGGCTTCCTCCTCAGTCAGAGGAACACCTACTGCAGCTCCTTCAGGAGAAGAAGGTGAAAAAAGTCAGAGTCAAATTCACACTAAATCCACTTTTCTACTGTTGAGAATGTGTCTGCGTGTCTCTTATTTTTTTTTACCGGCAGGGCTGACATGTTTGAAGGAGGTGGCAGCAGCCATGCCAAGGGCGTTCTTCAACTCTCTGACCAGCTGCCAGGCGTTCAGAGCATCACACAGGTTGATAAAGCCGGGGGAACCGTTGACCACTGAGAGGGAGTGGTGGCATGGTTAATTAATTGGAAAATTAATGACACATTTGACAATTTAAGGTGACACATTTTAGGTCAGTTGTGATGAGACGTGGGTCTACCTTTGAGGGGGAGGGCTGGCCGCAGGGTGTAGAGTTGGGCGGGTGCTTGGTGAGGATTCATGCCATAGCGTAGAGGCAGCTGGGAAACACCACGGCTGTACTGTCCACGGAAGTAGTCTGATATGGCGTCATCATACTGTGCCGTGTGCGTGAAGGCCTGAAGAGCAAAAATACATCATCTTCTAATATTTAAGAAAGCCAGAATTAAGAACTGAATACAAGTTTTTGGCTATGCTATTTTACACACACACACACACACACACACACACACACACACACACACACACACACACACACACACACACACACACACACTTTATGAAGGCATTGTCACAGAGCTTTAACTGATTTATTTTAACTCAACGATCAGGTCAGTCTGACTATAGGAAGAAAAGTTCACAGGTCAAATGTTAAACTTTGTAACCTAAACACATATTTCGACACTTGTGATAAAAAGCCTACACTGAACTTTGTCTTGCACTGACCCTCGACTCAAAGCAAACACAACAAAAACAGAACAAATGAGCACTGAGCTTAACTCAGTACTGAGAGAGACAGTTTGGATTTACCTAATCTGAGTTATACGATCCAAAATAGTCATTATATTAACTTATTTGTGCCTCAGAAACTTCCTGGCCTTAGCAGCACGTGGTTACTATTATGCAACTTCCATTTTAAAACTGATCCAGAACATCCATTAGAAAAGGATCTTATTAACTGTCAGTTTTTACTTGTTGGAACAAGCCTGAACAGTGACAGGGCGGGATTAATGGTTGTTTGAGGTACGCATGGTTCTTCCAAATTTAAAATTGTCAGTTCAGGATTCTGACAGAGCAAAAAAAATAAATAAAAATAAAATCTGCCCCGGCCCTTTTTTAACATCTTATCAAAACCGGTTTAAGATTGTGAAAAATGCTGATCGTAATTTAAAGCTAAAATACTCAAAACTGTTTATTTTGTCAGACCAACAGTTCAAAACTAAAACATAACTCAGTTTACCGTCACAGAAAATTCAGAAAACAAGCGAAAAAGCACTTTAGATTTAAAAATACTGAGCATCAACTGTTGCAGATTACAGACATACCCAGTGAGCATTTCCCTCACTATCCTGCTGCATCAAAACAGTGTAAATGTAAATGCAAAATCTGACTGTTCCCTTTGATAACAGACTTAACTTTGACCGACAGCTGAAGTCAGTCACTCACTGCAACTTCTCTACAGCATCTTTACACTGGTTAGCAGTATGTTTTAGAACTGATTTCAAAGTTTTAACGACTACTTTTAAAGCATGTTTGGTGTTAACGTCTGATTACATCACTGAATTACTAACCCACTAACCTCTGGCCGAGGTCTGTTAGTAAATCCCAGGTCAAAAGCTCAAGGCACTGTTTCTAAACTGCTTTTTCTTGAATCAATCAGTGTTTTGTTTGACTTTACTTTTATTGTTTTACTGTTTTAATCTACTTTTAATTGCCTGGTTATTTCTCTTGTTTTAAGTCTTTGTAAAGTACTTTCTTTGATATAAAAATAAGGTATTATTATTATTATTACTTTGAGCTCTTGAATCTAAATTGTTTTAACCACCATAAAGACCCCCAGATATCCAAAAGCAACCTGTTATACTTGTAAAACCTGTCTGCGTGTAAAAACTCAGTTCATGTTCAGAAAGATACAGTCTGGAAAAGAAAGAAGAAAGAACATGATGTTACTTTGAGAGCCAGAGTCTTGCGCGTTTCCAGGGTTGTATCTTTGTCTTCTGAGCTCTCCATCTCCTTGGCAACCAGCGAATAGTCAGCAGGATCACACACTATGGTGACTCGAGCGTGATTCTTGGCCGCTGCTCTCAACAGAGTTACACCACCTGAGCAGAAAGACAAAAAAAGATTTTAATACACATGCACATAATCATGGCATCTTTCGGATTATTTTTTGCAATTATGAATCAAATTTAGCTTCATATTCTGTAACTAGATTCACACACACAACTCACCGATATCTATCTGCTCCACAGCATCTTCCACAGTAACATTTGGGTTAGAGACGGTCTTCACAAATGGGTAGAGGTTGCACACCACCACTCTAAAAAACAGAAAACACAGAATAAATGTCAGACTAAGATCATCAATGTGCATACATGTCACAGACTACAAGAATACCCAGGGATCCTATGCCACGCCAGCCCTTGGAAAACTTTGAGTGAGTTCAGACTCCACAGAAAGTGAGACGATGTTTAACTGTGAAGCGAACCCCTGAACACACTGAATAAATAATATATTATCACATTGTTTCTTTTCATAATATGATTAAAAGAAAATGTGTTAAAAAAAGTTTTAACCACATCCGTGCATCGTTATTTATTCAAGTGTGTCCATGGAAATGATGATCAAACATATATACGTCCATAAAGATGGTTTTCTTATGCAGAAAAGCTAGTCCTTTTATTTTTACGATAACTACATCATCGCATAAGTCAAAAATATTCAGACGACAATATTTGTGAAACTATGTATATATGCAGTTAAAAGATATCAGATATGGATATCGGATGATTTGGGCAGAGCTGGTTTATGGGCTGTGACATACAGCACAGATATAACAGGCATCACTGCATTCAGTTGAGGGTCATACATCTTCACAGAGGTAAAACTTTCTGGCTGTGCGTGCTGTACTTCAAACACCATGAGATAGAAACTCAATGGGTCAATAGTCTGGAAACTTTTCCATCCTTATCCAGACCTGGAAATGACAAAAATCTAATTTCATACTGCATAAGGAACCCTGACAACCATTCAAGGTGGCTTTTCTAATTTGGACCATGTGATACCAGCGTGCAAAACGTACTGTGTGCATTTACGCCCAATTCAGTCAATGTTTTAGTGATTTAATAAGTAAAAAAAACACACTTCTTACAATTCTAGCTTTCGCAGTGTGTTCGTGCTCATGGCCTCTCTGAATGAACACTCTAAATTTGACCTTAAAAATTACTTAAATGATCAGAACTGTTCATCATTAATTCTCTGTTAATGATGCAATTGATCATTTGAGCACAACTCGCAACAAAGCCCCAATTTACCAGCAGTGCCGCCGCATTACAACAGACTTGTCTGCTTTTTTTTTTTTAGCCTTTAAGTAACATTTTGAACATTGTTGCCTCTCTAAAAAAAAAAAAAAAGGTATGTAGTCTCTTGATTATTCATACATTTCTGCTGTTTGAGTAACCTAATGAACATCCATCTCCTGACAGAGAAACCAGCTTACAATGCGAGCTCTCTACCCTCTACCTCTTTATCACGTGCAAACATAAAGAGACTCACACGCTCCTGTTTGAGTCAAAGAAACAAAGAAATCTCTATCAAATGTTACCCGAGATCTGTCTCTATCAGATTTGGATCAAGTGTGTAGTCTGATTGGTCAATTGCGACACTGTGATTTGGTCACGTTCTTCTAGTCCTGAAACAAACGAGAGTCACAAGACGAGCTTTTAGCAGGGGACAGCAGTTCTCCAATTAACCGGCTGCTAAAACAACTACACGTGCTTCCTAATGGAAACCTCCACAAGCTTGTGATCTGCCTGACAGCCACAAATCATGCATGCCCTTTGATCCAACTATATTGTGAATATAAATATTCGGCATTGTTGCTGCACATTTCTGTAGTGCTTCTCTCACCTGACCAGGCTGTAGCCCAGCTTCTCCATGTCGGCTGTGTCAGCGGGGCTTTTCCTGGCCAGGATACCTCCATGGACAGCAGGGTGCAGGGTCTTCACTCTGCCTCCCAGCATCTCTGGATGTCCAGTCAGCTCAGACACATCCCTGAAAGAGACACAAACAGGTTAGAGAAGCTCATCCAAAAACTTTTTTTTTTTTTTACTGTAAGGGGACTAGTTTAGTTATCCACCTGACAGCCAGTCCAGCATCACGCAGAGCTTTGGCTGTCCCCCCTGAGGCGACCAGAGACAGTCCAACATCCACCAGCCTTTTGGCGAAGTCCACCAGGCCAGTTTTGTCTGACACGCTCAAAAGTGCTGCAAAAGAAGAAGAAGACAGACCCGAAAGAGAAGTTTACGTTTAGTGACGCACAGCTCACCACGTTGGCTAATGTTAGCCACAGTTAGCACCCTGCATGTCGCAGTGCAAAACTTCATGAACAGCTGATCCATTCAAACTCACCGAGCTCTGAGGACGACATGCTCGGTCACAGTCACAGTCAGTGCGCAGGCTGTCTGGATGTCAGGAGGGTTTCTGCAGCAGAGAGAGATGTGCAAAGGATATGGACAGAAAAAAAAAAAACCCCTACAGGATCTTCACTGTCTGCTTCATCATGTGCTTCAAATACTAGAGAAAGACCCGCCCTGCTGAAGTCGGCCCGCCCCTCAACACACACAAGCGCACGCTTTTTTTTCCCCTCCAAACTTTATTGAAAGAAACAAATTAAGAGTCATACTAGTTCACACTAGTTACATGATATTATAAAAAGGATCAAAAGGGAAAAGCAAAAATAAAACTTAGACGTGACAGACTCTTACATATAAATAAAGTTTTAAACTGTTGTGGCAGGTTATTGGTTGAAAATATCTGCATAATTATATATTTATTATAGATAGACATTTCTTATTAGTAATCAGCTTAAGAGACTTAAAATAATAATCAACTCCAATCAAAACTAGCCTAAATGATGGTGATTTACATTTCTGGATGTGAAATTTCCCTAATAAAATCTAGAGGTTGACAATAATGCATAGTTTCTTTTCTTTGTATTCAAAAGAAGTAATAATGTTTTTTTTTCTTCCCTCAATGCTGATTTTATATTTTGTTTTACACAGTATATAGTTCTACTACCATATGGGCAACCATAAAATAAATGAGTTTACATTTTCAGGTTTTACAAAAGGTACATTTGTTATCGATGTCAAGGGATTTTGATATATATACTTTAGATGGGTATATGTTATGTAGTATTTATTTTATGTAATTCCACACAAGCTGCGCAGGACATGCGCAGCTTGACCTTTGACCCGCAACAAAGGAGCACATGATGATGGACTATAAGCTGATTATAGTGTGATTATATAAATTATATAATCACACTATAATCAACTTATAGTCCATCATCTATTGTCACATTATATAATATAATGTGACAATAGTAATACGGAAGAAGAAGAAAGAGATGGAGGAGATGAAGAAGATGAAGAAGGGAGACGAGGAGGAGGATGAGAAGAAAAAAACAAAAAGAAGAAGAAGGACTGTATCTCTCATAACATTTTGACTTTGAAGAATGAAGTACTGAAATAAATTTAGAAACTGATTAAGAATGTTATTAAATAAATATCAACATATCCTGAAATGTTCCCATTTAAATTACAGCAAAAAAAAAAAAAAAGAAGTCAGACTGAAATATAATAATCAGTCGAAACCTAACCAATTACAATTTATTCAATCAACCACATCTGAAAATATGCCAATTATCTTTTCAGAGAACCAAATTATTACTTGCATAATAACATTACTGTAGATATTCTGAGTTTAAATTGAAATTATGCAGCAGCTATTCTTGTTTTTTTTTTTTGTTTTTTTTTTGACTATCAAGAAACAAATGTGTTTTTGATCATTTATATTTGAGAAAGCTTCACGAAAGCTACTAAAAGCTGCAGAAATAGGCTGTTGATCAGCTTTTGCAGTAGCGTACACGTGCACAAGCATCCAATACGTCCATTTATTTATTTATTTATTTATTTAGTTCTGCAAAAACTTTGAGTCAAGTCAGGCCAAGTGTCTTCTTTTATGTTGCCACAAGAGGGCAGACATGGACCTTTGTGGTTCATGTCTAAACGTTTGTTCTCTCCAGAGATGTCAGTTTTATTATATATATATATATATATATATATATATATATATATATTATATATATATATATATAGACAACAAAGGCCGAGTGAGTGTATGTGCATCACTGCTCAGTTTCTATTTTTCATACTGAGGCTCTGATCTGCAATCAAGTTTTTATCAGTATCTTATTTTAAAAATCTATTTTAAATGATCATCTGTTAATACTTTGCTCTTATTTAATAATAATAAAAATAAAACTCATGATACAAAATATTAGATTTTAAATTTAGTTTTAAATCCGAAGACAGCTGATTTCGCCTAAAATAAATAAATAAAGTTGGCGTTTTTCTTTTTCTTTCTTTGTTTGTTGCAGGTTAAATCTTGATGCTGATCAGCAGGATTGAAGGTTACACTGACGGAACATCACCACGTCAAACAATAATTGCTAAAACAACCTGTAACATACGTTTTCCTGCAACAATAAATGAACGCTCATGAATACATAGTCACGCCTTTTCAATAAACTTTATTGGCTAAAAAACGGTGCCTTTTTCATGCTTTGGAACAGCGTTTTAAGTCGGACAGATGTGAATTTATTGGGCTCCGTCACTCACTCCCTGACTCACCCATTAGTTAAGTGACAGGACAGGGCCTGGGGAAACCTGCACCAATACGTGTGATTACGTTAAAAGATCGCACAATCTGTTCATATTTACGTAATGAGGCCGACATTTTGCTGATTGATTAAACTACAGGGTGTAAATATTTTAAGGGCTGCCTGATTTATAATCCAACAAAGCAAAAAGAAAGAAAAAAAAAGAAGAAGAAGAGAGGCCGATTTATTTGTCTAACTATGAAAATGGGAGTTTCTGGTAACCGCTCTGTGTTTGACATCTCAGGGGGTGACTTGAGTGATTCAATAGACAGTGAAACATTTTTATAGAAACACACAGGCTCACTATGCATTATTGGTTAAAAAAAAAGAAAAAAAGACAGGAGGTAGGGAAGGCCGTCAGCACTTTTAGTCAGGGCTGGCTGCTGAGAAAACTGACAGCATTATCAGCAGTAACTGTAATTTACGCAGGGGAATTTTTAATCAACATGACTGCTGTATTCAGATTAAATTAGAAGAGAAACGGAATCAATGACCTCCATATATTGCTCCACTGCCTTATCAATTAGCTGTGATTTTTGTACTGTGTCAGAAAGGCCTGTGTCATAAAACAGGCCAAATGGCATTTGTCAAAGCAGCTGACAAGTCACACAACTAAATGAGCTCCTATTGATTCGCATGATTTTTCATCAACCAAATTAAAAGCTGCAGTTTGATAGAGGTTTCAGTCTGCGGGCTTTGTTGTGTGTTCTAGTTTCCCGCCCTATTAAATCAAGTCAAGTTCAGTGAAAACTCCTTTGAGTTAAACTTGATGCTGATGCTGCTCCAGCTTCAGATTAATGATTGATTATCGATCCCTGTTTGGTTGAAGCTGTGCTGACACATGGGCCTGCATGTTTTAGCTGTAACTGCAAACAAAAGTTACTCCAGAGACTTCCTGCCGTGTGGATCTTCGTTTTCCCATCACTCTGCTGCTCCACCTAAGAGAGGAGGTGTCTTCATCACACTGTATTACATGTGATACATCAGCAGCTGTTACTAGACATAGTATTTAAACAGGGTCAGACACACAGTCGTCAACCAATATTAGAATGGATGACCTTTTCTTGACCTTAAAGATACTATGTGTCCTGGTAACAGCTATCAAAATAATGCAACAAAGTATGATAAAGCCGTATATGTCTATAATCTGTTGTATTGTATATGTACACATACCTCGCCAATGATTCTGAAATTCGGTTCATAGAATATGTTGTGTCAACTCATCTCTGTGATTTTGGACCACATGTAAAGTCTACATCTTTTCTTTTGTATTTAACTGCTCATGAATATTGATTAAATTGGAGAAATAAGACAGAAATTCAAATTCAAAAAGTCCCTTTAATGATACAAATGGATGCTTAAAAGCAGTGACACTCCACTTAAGGCCCATGGGCTAGATTTGGCCCCCGATAGGGTGCCAGGTGGCCTGGAGACCATTTTCTAAATCAATTCATTCACTCTGGGATTTTTTTTTTTATGTATACCAATGTTCAATAATTGTCCTTGGCTGTTACTTCGGGAAGTTGCATATTAGCATATCAGCGATCTGTGTAGCGCAGAGAAGTGGGGGACACTTGATTTCTGTGAAAGGTTTGTGTACAACAAACCTGCATACGGCTGCTGTGACTCTTGGGGTGGCTCTTGGCAGAGATGTGTAACAACAGCAAACGTAGAAATAATTCAAACTGTCAATGCAACTCAAAATGAACAGATGAATGTGCCTTTATTTTGCCACCTACCAATCCAAAATGCTGTATGGAGGTTACTAATTTCAGGTGCCATCACTAGTTAAAGCATTCCCACCTGGTAGCACCAGGAAGAGAAGATTGCAACTTTGAATTTTATTCTCATTAATCCTAATCTTTATTTATTCTCAATTGTTTTGCAAAACACAAGCCTGTGAAATGTGACACTTTTAATCTGTTTTTCTCTGTAAATTGAGTTTTTAATGCTTAAACTAATAAAAATTTGGACATACACCTACTCCTGCTGTACAGACTTGGTTAATTTCCCGTAAATATTTGATGACAGTGAATAATTTCATAGATGGTCGCTGATCATTTCTAAAAAAAAATCAGCCTTTTGATAAAGAGAAGAGAATTCAACCTCTTGCCTATATAACAACAAGTCTGCACTACAGCTCCCATCAGCGTTTAAAGGCACTACCTTCAATCACTGCACGGCCCTGCTTTGTTTTTTTGTTTTTTTTTCACAAGAGGGCATCCAGTTAAGAATGCATTTAATCACTATATAAACATGTGACTGTGGTCTCAGAAGGGGCTAAATGACACCATACTGCATGTCGTCCAATCTGCTCTTTAATCACAACCCTTACATAGCCGCCCAATAAAAACGCCCCAGCGCAGTTACACACACTCATCATGCTGTTGCTCTGGGAAATTAAAATGGCCAGTGTGACATCACCATCAGGCTTTTGATTGCTTTACTTCCTCTTCATTAACTTAATTATTTGGCTATCAGTAAACCCCACCGAGTAATTAATATCTGAGAGCCTTTGTAATAAATTAAAAACTGTGAACTGAGAATTACTTTTGCTTTGCTAGCAGACGCAGCGCTCTGGCTTTGGCCGGACAGGAAGGAGCTGAAAGAGATGATTTTTTAAAACTTTTTTTTATTATAAGGATCTCTTTTAGCCTAACTCTGCTAATCTTCCAAGAATCCTCAAACATAAAACCATCACCTCAATAGACACAAACAATATTTATACAAGTAGAACACTTAAAAGTCACAAAGCATTGTTCAACACACAAAACACTAAAACAACAGAATACAACCATTAAAATCCACCATATATATAATTAAATATATCATAATTAACTACATATTTATTTTGTCTCACACACATTAACCGAGATATTTTTAAAAACTATTCATAGCCATTTCACTAGTGGTGTCAGGTACTTTATTCCACCTATGACAAGCCTGATAGGAGAATCCTCTTTCACCAAATTCTGCCTGTGGTTGTTCTCGTATTGACTGAGTGTCTAACCCACCACTAGCCGCTTTGCCCCACATGGTGAGATGTAAGGCTGGAGATGTGAATGTGAAGTTTTTATCTTTGTGGTATTACGACTCACACGGTTGTCTTCAAGTGATTTTTGATGCCGATGTTGGTCACCACTTTGGTCCAGTCTGAAATATCTCAACAACTCTTGGAAGGATTGCAATCAACTTTTGTTGTTCAAATATTTATAGCCTCCACCTTCAAGAGGAATTTATAGTATCAAGTATCTTGTAGTATCTTGTTGGTGATCCCCTGTGTTGTCTTCTTTGGTATATGACCAAATTCAGTGGTGCTGTGGTGCCTGAAGAAGCAGGTATACTCTTAATTTATGCCTCTTTTTTTTTCGAAAGCAGCCTGTCCAGCAAAGAATAATAAGTGTTATTAAGACTGTAAAACAACTCTTGCATGTTTAACTCAGCCAACAATGGGCCAGTAGTGTTTGATCATTGTCACTTCACTTCAGGGGATAAGCACCATTCTGAATCTAACACAGAAGAGGTGTAGGAGTGGAGTACTGACTCACAGACAGGTGAGACGACTACATAATTATGCACATTTGAGTGATGTAGTCCTTATGCCTTACTCCATGTACTAGGGAAAGAACTCATGGGATGCATGGGAGACTCTTAATCTGAACAAACAAACAAAAACGTGGCTCAGGATGGTGCAGACAGTTGTCATTGGTCTAATGTCTCATATCTGGCTGCTCTTTTCATGTCATTCCCACAATTTGTTTTATTTATTTATTCAATGGGACAGTAACATTGAAACAATCATTTCTCAGTTAATTTTTTTTATTTATTTTTTTTTTTTGCCGTCATTTTTCTCTTAAATTTCACAGTTACACCACAAATGAGTTTCAGATAAATACACATATGATTCATCTTTGCGATCATTTCAAATAAATTAAGTTACACGTGAGTGACAAGAACAAATTCATAAACATCGTCAAAGAACATAAAAAACATCATCACATACATAAAATGCACTAAAGTAAATGGAATACAGGGATGGGATGTTCTCGCTTCGGTCTCAACAGCTTGAGTCTTTTTGTCTTCACGATGCAGCGAAAGCTGCACCTACTGTACATTCTCATGCTGTCTGAACGCACCACACTTCACTTGCCTTATTTCACATTCTTCATTCACGTAGTCATGTGTGTTCACCGGGTAGTCCAACTTTCAGTGGATGGAGCAAAGACAAGGCGACCAGAAGATGACTGACGGACGGCCATGAAAACAGCTAAATCTGTGGAGGAAATGAGCACCTTTTCTTTTTTTTTAAACATGCTACGAGATGATTTTATCCATAGATAGTTTGTACAGTGTGTTTGTGTCATAATCCTGTGTGTGTTTGTTGGCTGTGTGAATAATAAGTGATTCCAACAAATGTCCTGATTGGAGCACATAAACATTCACAGAGCAGACGAGACAAAGATCTTTAGGTTTGAATATTGTCTTCTCTAGTGACCACAAACACAGACACATCCCAGTGTAATGTCTCAGTAATGTCTCTGGGTGTCTTTTCACAGTCCTGCCCCGATCTTCCTGTCACCTCCTCCTACTTGCACCCCCTCCAGCTCATCATCAGAGAATGGGCTGTGGGGATTGTAGCCAACATCAGTGCTACGCTGCAAGAAGTCCATGGATCGGGGCATCCCAACAGGAAAACCATGCTGGGCTTCCTCTTCTTCTTCTTCTTCCTCCTCCTCCTCTTCTTCTTCCTCATCTTCTCCATCCTCCAAATCAAGATCTATCCCCCTGTCGTCTGGATTCACAGCTCGCCTGCTCTCATCGGATTTGTCGGTGGCCGTTTTACCTCCACTGCGTAGTCGCTGTGAGTCAGACTGGGCTGAGGCGGTGGCCTGCTCCTTCGCCTTCCGGCTGCGTTTCCACTTCATCCTCCGGTTTTGGAACCAGATCTTGACCTGCCGAGAGATGATGCAAAAAAGAAGCTGTTTGTCTGAACAGATTCAAATAAATATTTTTTTTGTTATCACTTATATCATTTGCAGCTCTTTAAGTGAAGTTGATTTTCTAAATTTGTGCCAGTCCTGGAAGAGCTATCCCTCCTCTGTTACTGCTTTTTCCAGTTTTGCCAAAGCTGCTCTGATTGTAAAACTGAGATAATATAAAGAATTTGTTGAGTTAAATCTAATTCAAGAAAATGTGCAAAACCTCAGACAGAACAAAAAAATGTGTCTTTGCTCTTCCTCCTCTGTCTGTTTTTGGAAAAGAACCGTGTAAACGATTCACAAATTAAAAAATATAAAATTCTCTGGTTTGTGGTTGAAAGAGATTAAAATACGATCAAATATACTATAATATTATTTCATCAGTACCAGAGTTATGGAAGGAAACAGCAATGAAAATAGCAACACAAGATGATTTAAACATTATCTTCTACATGACGTGCATACAGGGTGATGTATTAGAAATGTTATTCATGATTTTATAACCATATTTCTGCTTAATTCTGAATGAATAGCACATTTTTGTGATCTATCCTAATGTTGTTTGTCTGTAACTCATATTTAGAAAAAAAATAGATCATAAAAATAAATAAATTTAAAGTGTGTTACCTACAGGAGCCTGTTAGTTACTGAAGTGTAAATTTGTTAAAAATCCAGTAAGCCTATTGGATGAGGGCCAGTCTGTAGCTGCAGTATGTCCTCACTTTGACACTCAGTTAACAAGAATACTGTGTCTTGTTCAGTTGGAGCGTTCAATCATTGGGTTCACGCCTCAATCTCACATCTGTGACCTTGAAATGAACCTGTTTGGCTCATGAAGCATAGACTGCTCTCTCTTACCTGTGTTTCAGTCAGCATGAGTGAGGTGGCCACTTCAAAGCGTTTAGGTCTGGACAGGTACTTGTTGAGTTTAAACTGGTTCTCCAGCTCCAGCAGCTGCTGACTGGTGAAGGCAGTGCGGGGCCTCCGGCACTTCCCCAACAGACCAGACTGAGGGCCCGCTGGAGGAGGAAGAGCAAAGTTATCAGTCAGTTGGCTTCATCCAGACTTCACAGAGTCACTTAGCACTGAGTGGATTGATTGTTATGCATGACAGTGTCTGCATATTTTTGTTTTGATAATTCATCTAATTTGAAACATCTGGCCTTTAGAGAAGATTCAAGTCTTAAATTAGTCTGAAATATTTGGCCAATAACTGCCACTGTGGTCTTATTTATATAAAACCAAGGACATAGGAAGTTCAATGTAATTTTGTGGGTGGGAACAGGCACACATATGCCCGCACTCTCTGGCCATCATTAACTATAATAGCTTTACTCCAGTTTATTGTTGACGGGGGGACACGGCAGAAGCGGGCGCAGAGGCCATAAAAACACAGGCATGCCATTAACTTAATGAAAATTCAATGAAGGCTTTTGGGATTTTATTGATGAACTACAGAACGTTTTAGGTGTTTGTTTATAGTTTCTTCATCACACAAAGACAATTTTCATCAGGTTGGCGTTTATAGACAAATAAATGGGCCAAAATTAAAATATGACACACAAGATAAGCAGTAAAACCAGGCCCAGTGTACTGAACGAGACAATGTGCAGCTGGCAATGTTGCAGCTATATCTCTATACATATATATTATAATAATATATATATATAAAGATCTCAGGCATCTTGAGTAAAATATTAAACAAGCACAGTGAGCCTCTTTGTCAAACAATCTTCATCGATATTTTATTTTATTTATTTATTTTATTTAAAAGCATAGAAGGACAAATCAACTGTAGAAGATGTGTGAATCAATACTAGACTAAATCAATTTGATTATTCTGGAAATCAAACAAGAAATCAGAACAAACTATTAATATATTGGGTGATATATTACTATATATACTGTATTATTTTTAATTGGCTCTTATTTAATACTTCTAGGTTTCTAACTAATAATGATAAAAAAACGGAACATCATTTGAGTTTCGAGTTCAGTCAAAACTGAACTCATTTAACAATCGGTGATGATTGAATCATCTCTCTTCCTGCTGATATAAACGGAAAACGTTTCATAATTAACGGACTTTGAAGATTTTTGAAACAGTAATTCTGCACCTGCTAATTCTCTCTTCTTCATCTTCTCGTTTGGGGTTTGAAGTTTTAAAGATATTTTTGGAGCTATAAAATCATCTTATCTGATCATACTTACAGCTGTAATCTGGCAGTCGTGGCATCATGATCCCAGCGCGGATCCAGTGCTCCAGGGGCAGAGATCCCGCCATGGCAGCCGCCTTCAGGTGCTCTGGGTAAGTCTGTGTTAGTTGTGTGAAGCCGGTGTATGCGAACGCAGGGTGCTGGCCACCCAACGCCGATAAAGGGTACATGGGTGCAGGATACATGCCGGGAATTGAAGCAAGTCCTGGATGCGGGAGATTTAGGATACCCTGTTTGGGGATTATTCCGGTCTGAAGTTGTACAGCCCGCGGAGACGGGGTGTCAGCACGGCGGCAGGAGACCGGGCTACCTGCAGGGCTGTCGCTGCTTAGACCCGGGGAGATGTCTCGGCTCCCCCGGTTTGTCTCATCAGCGAGCAGAGCGTCAATTCTGAAGTTTCTTGATTTCTCCATGGCGGCTTCACTCAGGAGGACTGCGGTGTCTTAGCAAAAAAAAAAAAAAAACGCGTCAAGCTTGGCTGGTGCGCACCTGTGCCGTGCGTCAGGGCGCAGAGAGCGAAGCCACTTCCAGTCACAAACTCATGTGTTCTTCAGGCTGGACGGATGAGGACAAGTTGTACTCAGACATTAACTTTAACAGCTTGTTTCTTAAAGACTAATCTCTTTAGAAAAACTTCCTAACACTCTAAATTACTGTTTGCATCCCTCCATCTACATGTATTTCCTTGAACTGTATGCCACTCACTGCAACATCGCGTCCGCCCTGTTGTTTAACACTAACTTCACAATCAACAGAGGTGTGTGTCTCACTCCATCAGTTGTCCTTCTCCACCCCTGCAAGGCCGGTTGTGAGCTAGGATTGGCTGGAGACTGAGCTGCTCTGACGGGCCTCTAATCAGCTAATTACTCGCTCGTTTCTCCCCCCAGAAAGCATTCAGAGTGAGGTAATGTCCAACCCTTGTACCGCCTGCAAACACCTTCAACTGCATCAAAGCGCGGAGGTACATTAGAAGATTAGGAAATTGTATTTTCAGTATCTATCTTACTGCCAACTCCTCACACTCACAGATTGCAGCTACCTTGCCATAAACAATATATATATATATATATGCACCGCTTTGATTTTTTCAAACTAATTATCAGGGCTGCAAACATCCTCCACACCTTAGCAACAAACATTGGCAGGCATGAGGTTATTGGAGACTTCTGATTGGGTGACGTAAAAAAAAGCGCGCGCACACACACACACACACGCACACGCACACGCACACACACACACACACACACACATATACATACACAAAGTCGATTCAAGTATTTAAATCATTAATATTAATGGCTTGCTTCATACTCATACTAAGGCCATACCAATGCTATTAAAGTTTATGACCAAGAACCACACAAACCATATAAAGTGTAATGACTTGGCAGAAGGGGCTATAAGTTAATTGGCCTCCTAGTTAAGGTGAATTAATGACATTTTAAGACCTGGAAAAAAGCGGATGTCCATCAGCTGAACTGAAGGCTGCAGCAACGCAAAGTGGTCTGACCCTACTATCTGTTCTTTCACTGACAAAACCTTGTAATAATAATAATAATAATAATATGCTACATTATAACAAGTCTAAAAACCTCGTGTTACTGTGCTTGCAGGTAGTTTATTATGAATAATAATAGGTGAATTAAGAAAATGCTTCTCGAGCTATTTTATATTGGGGATATGCAAACAAATGTAAGGCAAAGACTGATGCTTGACATTTACAATTACTTCCTGCGAAGAAAAAAACCCTCAACTTTAAAGACATATATTTTGTTCACATGTTTTTAATTCATTTAAGGGCTTACTTAGATTTTCTGTAGGCCACATTTTGTCTCCCAGCATGAACCTCTAAACGCCGGACAGTGTTTGGTTTCACTTTGATTTAAATTGATCCCGTTTTTAAAGAATTCTGAAAATAAACTACCATTTTACCAGCCTGTTTTATTTTTATTTGACCTAATCCCAAAATGTGATGAGAGGTTTTCTGTGTGTGAGCATCCTGTACATCCTGTACATTTTTCTTGAATGAAGAGTGATGATGTCCTTGTTTGCTCTCCTCGGGTTGTGAAGAAAATTCCTATTAACATTATATATATTTTTATTATTTACTTATTAATAAAATAGTAAATAAAAATATTTAGAATAAAACTATAATCCCGGACTTGACCTGTCTATCAGGTGTGGATCAGGCAATACAGATGAAATAATTGATTGATTAATTGATGCACATTAAATTATTGAGCAACAATTTTGTTAATCGATTCATTATTTGATTTTGTTGAAGTGAAAAATGGTTTCAGCTTCTCAGATAGAAATATGTTCTTCAGTTAAGTGAATATCATTTTAAGATGCCACCTTGTGCATTGTTGTGCACCAATTAATTGAGAAAATAATCAATTGATGTTGGGCTTTGAAGATATTAATTCAAGGAGTTTCATCAGTTTCATCTTCATCGCTTCTTCATGAGCAGGCTTCAATAACAACCAGCCTCCTGCACGTGTCTTTGTTTTAGGTGTCACAGTCTAATCCAAACTGCAGCCACCCACTCCAACCAAACACCTCTAAATTGTGTATCTCAGAAACTGAAATTCATTCCGCAGATATGAATAAAACTGAAGACCCCGACTCCTGATATGTAATTGGCTGGTGCTTGCGCGCTTGTAGTAGTTGACCTCCAGAAAATTGGAGCGGTCTTTCGGGTCCGCCCACCTCTCTCTCTCTCTTTCTCCTCCGCCACAGCGGCTCTAGGTCTCTCGCCCTCAGCTCTCTATCAGGCAGATTACCGCCTGTCTCCGGCGCTGATATAGAGGTAATTTGCTCCAGGGAAATCAGCGCAGCTTTCCGCCTGTTTCTCTCAACCTGCTTCCCTCCCTGCAAAGCCTCGTTTCCTTCCTTTGCTTTTATGATTTGAAAGTAATTTAAATAGCCAGGCCACGGGTAAATCCGTCACCCGGGCCTGTTGACAGAGGTGCACAAATTAAATTGAATCTCAGCCTGAAACTGAGCTCCTGCTTCGGTTTACACACTGTCGTTCTCCTTGAAGGGATCAACTGCTGCTCTGTGTGTGTGTGTGTGTGTGTGTGTGTGTGTGTGTGTGTCTGTGTGTGAGACATGCTGCTCCAATATTAGTCGTTTTTATATTAAACAGTGAAATGCCTACAAATGCTCTAAGTGTAAAAAAGGTTATTTCGCCTTGTAAACTAACAAAACATCCCTCAGATTGTGCATGACAGTGCCCAATACAGTGTTGAAGTAAACAAACATGGAAGTCAGTAAATGAATAAATAAAAAATAAATGGGACAAACAATGCTATGAAGCCAGTTCTTTCATCAGGAGGTTATAAAACTCAAAAACTCACGTTTTTACAGCTGCATACCCTTTGGGCACAGATCTCAGCGGGGTTGGTGGGGACAAAACTATGTATTTGAAAATAAATATTGACTTATAATGAATTAATAAATGCAAGGAACACTGTAGAAACTGGAGTGTAATACCACTGTTGTAAATATGGACTGTTGTACATGTGATTATAAAAACTACAACTAAGGACTAAAAGTCAGTCCCCGATTTACTCTTGCATGGCGGCTTCCTGCTCAGTCACTCACTCATTTTCTTTCTTAGCTTTCCCCATCAAAGTCACCTTCAGTCTTTTCACCTTTGTCATGACGTCCATTGAGGCTTAGTAACATTGCCCGCTTGACCAGCTCCGGTTCTGGCACGACACCGGCTCTGCTCCCTGTCTGCATTCCCCCACACCCTGACCTGAAAGCCTGCTTTTCCTCTCCAAAACACCTATGGACAAACACTAACACTCCACTGGTGCCCTCAACTCAACAGTCCAGGCAGCCCTGCTAACAAAATGTTACCTCACATTAGCTAACAGCAGCTACAGTTCTCAGCAGTTTACTTTGCTGTCGCTGAACTCAGTAAATCACTGAGTTGATTCGCAGCAGAGGTAAAGGACAGGACAGAGACAATATTCACATGATTACAAGTCAGTGTAGCATCAAATGATTTTAAATCATTATGGTAGAAAAGTTACACAGTAGGTCTTTAAAGATGTTGTTTTTGTGCCTCCTCTGTATCCTGCTCAGTGGTCTGAAAGTTAATGAATTTGGGAAATTACGTTAATAGTTTACTTCATCCTGATACCTTTCCCAGATCTCTGTAGCATCTCTCATAGCATGCGAGTTGCGTCTTCAATGAGCTGGTGTTTGATTGGACAGGTTAGTCCTGTGACAGATGCCTTGTAAGTAATTTTATTCAAACAAAGATAAAGGCTACCCATCAAGAGAATAAAAGGTTTAAAAATAAGCATACGGACAAAAGTGACTTCAGGTATTCCCAGCCAGAGAGGTGAATAGCCAGCTAGCTAGTTTAGCTACACTGATCATACCTGGGGTGTGTATTTGTTTGATCAGCGTACACACCCGACATTTATGACTGTGTCTGTTCCAGCAGATAATCTGATATACAGTACGTTGGTGAGATTATTGATGTCCCCTCCAGAAAATACAAATGTTTGTGGCCCTTGTTCATACCTACTACAAATAGCAGAGATAGTAATGTGATCCTGTATCGATCCATCAGGGGAAAAACCTTTCAGAGGTCAGGGTCAGCCACAGTGCATCACAATGGGACTACTACGATTTACTGTCTTGCTGATGGAGACTTCAGCAGTTTAGATGATGCTCGCAGCTGAGTCAAAAACAGCAAAAGCCAAAACGCAGATCATTAGATGAATTATCTGATTGCATTGATCTCTGTGGAAAGCCTCCTAACATTTAATCAGATATGAACCTAAACTCCCTATGCCTCTATTCTCTTCTTCAAGTCCTCACAAGCACATGCCCTCTTGAACCCTTTGCAGAAAGATGGAGCGCACACCCTTCACAACGTGAGAAGACAATTGGTTCAAAGAGACCGCCGGCCCTTGACACCGCACTACAAAGCCAGAGTTTATCGATGAGTTATGCGTCAGTAAACTTAGCGGCCAACAGGAGTTTACTGAAACATTAAAGAGCTTATCAGCAATTACAGGCATATTTTTCAATCATTACCACAGCTCTCAGACAGCTTGCCCTGTCCTAAAACTAATCCAGGTGTGCTGGCCTAGTCAGCACATTACTTACTCCCTCTGGGTCACTGATCCTCGTGGATTTATTTAACCTACTGATAAGCCTCTTTGTGCTTTTGATAAATGAGAAAGTTCAGGAGCTGAAATAAAGCAAATAAAGAGCTTCTACAGATTGTTACCCCGATGACATGACTGATATGAAAACAGGTCACCATGCACTGAGCCACGAAAGATACAGATCCAATGATTTGCTGCTGAGACAACTTTCCAAACGTATCGATTAATCCTGATTCGACCTGTTTGTTCACATGTGCACATTCCTACATCTGCTCTTCCTTCAGGCTTGTTGTGACAGTGTTGATCAGCACCGGTTTTCCCACCAGGCCTGGAGTACGACGTCTGGACCACGGCTGTGATAAATGATTCGGGGTGCACAATGAGCTTTCTGTGTGGTAATTAGACTAATTCCCACAACGTTAAACCAGGTCACTTTCTGCCAGACCTTGAGGCCAAAATTAATGTTCTCTCATTAAAGAGATAAAGGTAATTTATTAAAGTTTTACTTCTACTTCTCAGTCTCTGTACCCTGTCCCCATCATTTATTAACCAATATTGAGCTCTGCCATATGACATCTTGCCCACTGGATGTGAATCTCCTTTTGTCTGTGTTTGCTACGCTGGCCCGTTCCCACTCTCTCTCTCTCTCATCAGGTGCGTATCAGCACTTTCAGGAGCTGCTGGTGGAGAGAAAATGCAGTTGTTTGCTGAAGCTGCAATTCATGTAATTAGTTGAATTTTCTTTGGTAAAATAGTTTATTTCCCAGTTGCTTGGGAAGAGCTGCAAGGAAAGCAATGGACGTATGTTCATCAATTCCCAAGCACAAATGCTATTTATGCCAGTATGCAATGTGTATATAAACATGTAAAGTCAATGAATATGACCACAAAAGCAACAGAATCTAATTTTAAATAGGCTGGCCTGATAGCTCAGGTTCGATTTCAAACCATGGCTCTTTCCTCTCTCTTTAAAATAAAAAAAACAAACAACCACCAAAAGAAAAACCTGAAAATGATCGACCTAACAGCTACAGATTTATTCCCCATTCACATCATATCGTTACTGCAATTACAAGCAGCCAAATGTGAAAAAATGTTTACGTCAGCCACAGTTATAATTCAGAGTCAGAGATATCAAGGATTTGTGACAGGTACAGTACTGTATCTCCCATTTGGTGGAAAGAAAGACAGATGTGCTGACAAATTGCTGGCAACATCAATGGGAGTTACAGCAAATAGGTAATTTTTACTGCTACTGCTTTTACTGGTTTCACTTATTAACAACTTCAAATACATAACGAAGCAAAAGTGTATGTTAAGCCTAATTTATCCGGTGTGTCTACAAAGCTAGCAGTGGGGATAAGCATCTTGGAATTATGCATGGACGTGTCCAGTCAGAATAACAGGAAGCTTTCCTGTTTGAGTTGTGATGTCTGACACCAAAGACGCTGACAACTGGCCTGAAAACTAGTCCTGCTAACTGGAACTATTTGAGACTGTCTGCCCAAAAAAAAAAAATCACACAGTAGACCAATGTTTGTTTCCATCACATCAGAAAACCCTTCTATGTATCACTTTAAAGGTCAATTACAAACTATTACTCGTTCAACAAATGCCAAATTTGTCCAAATTACCTTCAAGCCTGCACCCTCAAACCCTCAGTAAGACCTTACATGACCTTACATGTCGCCTGGAGCCAGCTCACATTCAATCCTCCTGTGCTGAAAGATAGCCAAATGTCCCGACTCTCATCCACAATCGATTCGACTCACATGTAACATTACTTGTAGTGGTGCTTTTAACTATGTGATAATTACCTTATCTGGCTTTTAGGTTACACTTTGTGAGTACCGCTCTTGTTCAAATTATATCATATAGGATATCTAAACAAATGTATAGTCCCGGAATTAAAGTGTCACTTAGTCTAATGATAGATTAGCTGATCTGAATCTGAACCCTTACATCTTTTAGATATGATCTCAGCTAATCAATGGCAGCTTAATAAAGTCGACACGTTTGATGAACCACAATAGAGGCAGGACAAATAAAACAGCATGGGTTCATAGTCTGCTTAACATCTAAATTGGGGAATTCCGACCTTATGACTCTCCAATCTCTTTCCCAGTTCACCTGTTTATTTTTTCCACACTGGAAACAAAAGCTTCCTTTCAACGTAATCCAGTCCAGTGTGAGTTTTATGACCATTTAATGGGTCCTTCCATGTAACAGCCCTGTGGTTTACTATCACCGACACAAGGGCCCCATTGTGCATAGACATGGGAAGATAGGAGATAAATACACCTTATCAGCCACAACAACACATCATTACTTTCACCCTGCTATCTCAATGTCTCCCTCCACTATGCATTATCTGGCCACTTATGAGGACATTCAGAGCCATCAAGTGCTTTGAAGAGCTCCGCCGGTTGACTGTTTGCTCTCTCTGCTTCTCCATTTCTGCAGAACAACTCAGCTCCAAGTGCAAGGAGTGTTGTAAATACAATATATTTCAGTCCACTGTGAGCCACGCTTTACCATCTAGAATGACATTTAAATCTGGATCTAATTGCTACTTTGGAGATGAGGCTTATTGCTCATGATAGCCTAGTCTTCTGCCGTGATTTCCGATGTAAGGAAACCGTCCACTGCCATTAGCACTCAGGTAATGTCTTCTTATTGCCCAATTTACCCCTTAACACTAACCAAAGGTTGCTGAGAGGAGAATGGCGGGCAAGCTGTGAGAGATGGCGAAAGCAACACAAAAGTAGATTTGTTTTTTTTTAAATAAAGAATTCAGGAGTTTGAAGTTGATCTCAATGTGCAGCAAGGCCTTTCTTTTATTGCAGGTGTTTGACCAGCACTTCACTGAATAATACTGCTGATTGCTTTAGCCATTCAAGCAGCAAAACTCAAAACACTGTCCCTACTACTTTGGTTCAGACTGAAACATCTCAACAGCTATTAAGTTGTAGTATGAATTGGATTCATCCTGAAGTGACAGGATCTCCAAAATCAAGATTATTGAATCCTTCTACTTTTCTTTATTGTTTATTATTCATCTCTCCAGTATCTTGAGAAAATAAGTAACAAATAAATATATTTCTTCACTTCAAATAGCCCCAAACCAACTAACCCACAATCAACTTGAGGATTTTAAACTTTTAACTTCAAGTATCCTCAATCGCACGATTTGACTATAGAAAATGTACTATATCTGTCAGTTATGTATTTTAAATCATGCACATGAGTAAGCAGGGTGGCACCCATACTGAAACATATGTTGTGAGCATGTTGATGTTGGTGGCTGTGAACTCTTACCTCGTTTGAATTTCAGTTTGAGCACAAAGAAACAGTGCAGGCAAGATCAGTTGTTATCACGACCTACATATTGCTCTTAAAGTTAATCATATACACAGACACAGTCAGTGTAGACAGTCTATATGAACACAAAGATTGAAACTAAAGTTTAATTTAGCCAAACACAGTATAATTTGACGATTTTTGTGTTACTTCATGGAGCTGATGTGAGCCGTGCGGGACGGGACACGCAGATTAGAAAACAAATTCAATCAGGCCAATCTTTTAAGCAAATGAATCTCTTTGAGGTAATGCTCGTAGTGCCACCTCCCATCAGGTAATTTCTGTTAGGACGCAGTCAATACTCCAAAAAATTTAAATGAATTGATCAGTCACTTGACTTTGTCAATAGACTAATGGAGCGCTGTTAAGATTTGTCAATCTATGAAGTTATGGCAGAGGTAAATCACAGCATTGTGGTGTATTTTAATGGCTCTCAATTGATCAAAATGTCATCAGAGGTGTGACAAAGTGTGGTCAGTCCGACTCCTTCGGCGACAGAGCTCTAATGAAGTAACAAAACAGGCGTACAGTGTACCTGCAGACAGATTTCTATTCATTTAGTATCATGTTAGCACATTTTACAGGTGACAGAAATACAGATAAAATAAGATCTGCGTAAATCAGAGTTTCAAATCAGAGGCTTTTTTGACATTCAATAACTTCACATAACTAGCTAATAGCGTCCAATTCTCCAAACCAAACATGTCTGCAACTAGTCTTATGTTTTAGGTTGATTCACAGCAGAATACAACTGACTTTGAGGGAACAATGAAAGTTTTGAAGTGGTTTAAATACAGTCGTCTCTGCCTCATTCACTCGTCTTTTCTTCACTCCTTGTTCATTATGTTTGTTCAATTTATGGCTACAAGGGTAGGGAGGTCAGGGAACTCATACCTCTCTGTCAGTGTGCTAATTGGTTTGAATAAGCTGCCCCTCCTCCTGATAAACTACGAGTGCTCAATCTTTAAGGTAGGCTAAATCATTTTTAGTCAGCCTGTCACAAATAACTATAGAAGGACAAATTCTCCATCTCCAGTGTGCTTTGCGGCTGTCAAACAGTCAAACTTTGAGTCAAATCTATGCTTATTTCTTATTATACGGTTTGAGATTTAAGATAACTGTGTTTCTCTCAAAAATATACAACATAACCATACATGCAAAGTAGTTTCTAACATTAAGACTGACATTTTACAAACTGAGATATCAAATTATTAAAAAAAAAAGCCAAAATTAAAACTATTGCAGATTTATAGTTTGAACTTCCTGTTTTATTTAAATTGGCAGTAAAATTATGATCAAAGGTTCAGCTCCTGATTTTTTTTACTTTTACTTTCTTTGCATTTCAGTGATAGCTGCAGGAGAGTCCTCCCCCACAGGTATCCTCTCCTGTGAGGTCAGGGGGCCAATCTAAGTAGTTGCTGGTTGGTTGAACTTTGTCTGAACTGGAGGTGAAAAGGAAAGCAGGGTTTGAAAGATATCTAAAACATGGCAGACACCACACTGTACAAGAAGCATGGACAGTGTATACGTGATGTCACACGCAGGTTTTCTGAAGAGCCGTTTTGAAACTCGGCCGAATGACACCTGGACCCTCAAACAAGCCACTTTTAATGGCACCTACTTGTCAAATTATACCAGGCTGTAAAAATGTTTATTTCTGCTGTGAAGTTGGACATTTTACCATGGGGGCCTATGGAGACTGACTTGTTCTGTAGTCAGCCTCAAGTGGATGTTTGAGGAACTGCAGTTTGCCACAGAGGTTGCCACTTGGGTATACTTTCAGCCTTCAGAGTTATATTAATCTAAATCTTTTTATGTGGCTCTCATTGCTCTATGCTTCGTCCACTTATACAAGGATGTTATCTGTAATTTGGGTGTAGTATCTGATTAATATTTAATTAATGATTCCTTTGACCAAGCCGATTCTAACAACATCAGAAGATCTTTCTGTCCTTCAGTGATTATGAACTCATCAAAGGAGTCACTAGACAATGACTCCTCTATTGTCTTTTGTAAATGAGTCATAAGGGCATCTCTTAATCTCAGTTGACCTAATTCCAAGGAAGGATATGCCTCCTTTATTTTTCCCTTTTATCCTTTTTTTTCCATTTAATTCTTTTTAAATGTTTTTTTTTTTTTTTTTTTTTTGGTGTTTTAGTGTCTTAAAACACTTTTATATATTTGTTTAGAAAAGTTAAGTTTTCATGTTTCCATCATGTCCCAAGATGATTCTGGGGAAAAACATCTACACCTCCCATATTTACATAGCTAAATCTCATATTTATTGACATTTGGTTTTGTTCAAATATCTTTATGAGATTAGCACTGTTTGTGATATTCTGTTTGCTCTTTGTGCACTGACGTGTTGAGTTTCAGGAAATGTTCCAGATGTGCCAAACTGGGACTGGCTCAGAGCGAGCTAACCGAGGAATTAGCAATTCCATAATTGCCCGTTCTGTCAGAGGTTCTGACAAGCTGAGATGATGAAGAGGTCCGTAAGTGATTCGTCTCTCAGTCTCACTGTGCCCAACACAAAAATTCTAATTAGAACAACTGTGTCCTATTTTGCAGACTTCCTTACTCTATTTTCCATTTCCCTGAAATGACCGGGCTGTAATTCAAACAGAACAACAGATCCGTCACTACACCAGGGTTAGTGAACTTGTAAAAAGCTGCATTGTCTTGCCAGCTTAGCAGTTGTATTGAATTAAGAGCCACAAACAAAGCACATGTCAGTGTATGTAGCCAAAAGGAGACTGAAAAATGAACACATAGTCATTTCAGAAAATACCCTAAAAAACCTTTAATTATGTTCAGGTGACAAAGCTCAGCTGTAGGGATTGTCCATCAGAGGCAAAGGGGGAGGTCAGGTATTGTTCTTATTGAGCACCAAGGACAGCAGAAGGTGGAGGTCAGGGTGGATGGATGAGTCATAAAACATGTTTCCTGTTTCCTCCTGAAAGTCAACTTGGTTTTCTTTTAACCATGACGACAAAGCGCCACCAGGGGGCACGGGCAAACGATGCATTTGTTGAAGTTTAGTCATTTAGCAAACACTTTTATCCAAAGATACAAATGCTTGAGTGTCCATTCAATAATATGTTTATAACTATACTTTAATTCAGACAGACAGGTGACAAATTAAGTGGGACACTGGTTACTGTAGTTTTCCCTCATGCTAAGGAGGAGAGGGTGAAGCCAAGTGGTTGCAATCAGCATCTACACCGCTACATGCAACTAAATCCTTACACCCTGGTCCTTTAAAAAACACCTTAACACCAGTTAAACGTCTCACCTTGCTGCAGTGATGTAGAGTTGTACACCAGGGTGTATCAGTGTACCATGACATCACAGTTGGTTGTTGTTAGAGGTTCAACAGAGCACATCACTGACCTTTTAAATCAGAGAAGAAAGTCTATCTGTGCGACATAGTCTTTGGTCATACTAAATATATGGCAGTTCAATGGGGTATTAATAAACTTATTTCAAGCTAAGTTAGGACACATCTGTATCAATGACCCTCAGGTGTGGCCTAAGAAAGTCCTCTGATAGGTGCTTGGTTCTTGCCCCATGGCCAACTGTCTAAGGTTAAAATGTCATTAAAGGTTGGATTAAGATAGCAGAAACATAAAAATCCTACTTCATCTCCATTCTGTCTGCAAACCCTACCATTAATTATGACTATGTGTGTCTTAAATCTTAAATTTTACAATGGTTGTGCCCACTAATGTTTTCAAAACTCACTGCCTTTAAACGTCCTTCATTGTCCTCTCTGCTGTCTTGCGCCGGCTCCCTCTCCTGCGCTCCCTTCTGTTCCCCCTCCCAGAGGCTGTGCGCCCACCCTGACAATGCAGCATTATGGAAATAAATTGTTCCATTAGGTGCATTGTGTTCTGTCATCAGGCCAACCACATTGGGTTATTAATGGACACAGGCTCAGCTTTGATTAAGACTGAAGATTTATGAAAAAAACACGCACTGGTGGAGAATCACCCAACATACTCTCCTTTACTAAGGTGCGTTCACATAGAGATACACTCGTCAGAAGTGACCTTATGAATGTCATCAAACTGGAAGTCTAAAATCTGACAGATAAAGGACAATTTTCTAATTTCTCTTTTGGACATCCTGATATATAGGACGACAAAGACCTGCAGTAAACGGACTACACTACTGTGAGGTCATTTAAATTAGATGTATTCACATATAAACTTTTACATCACTGTGGTCTGTGTTATATTGAAGAAAAAGTAATAAGTTATAGGCCACGTGCCGTAGCACTTAATTTTGATTTATGGCTTAAATATGATTTTTTTGTTTGGCTGTTCACGTTATTTAAAAAAAAAAATGTGGCCAGTATTAGTTTAATGATCTGATCGTGGTCTTGAGCTAACAAACGTGGGCAAAAGAACAATGACAAAGACGTCGGACGTAGCGTAGCTGTTGTACGGAAGTAAACGTGGAGGTCACTTACGTCATTGTTTACAATTTAATTTCTAAATTGATGTAAAGAGGAAGCCAGAGAATTTGTGAGCAGATGATAATGAGCAAGGAGATGAGGAGAAAGAGAGCCAAATTTTTAATTACGATGTAAAAGTCGAATGAAAATGTTCAAAATGAGGTCGCATTGCAAAAAAATAAATAAAAATAGACCAGAATCTGATCGAGGACCACATATGAAAGTGGCCCAAATCAAAATTTAAAACAAATAATTTTAAAAAATCAGAAATGTGAACATAGCATTCAAAGTGTCTGGAGTACATGTTTTGTTTTATCGCCCAACACGCACCAAAAAAACGCTAGAGGTGTGTCACTAGGTGTGCTTCAAAACACACCTGTCAGATGCTTTCAGCTTTCAATAGTGTGTTTGGGCCTTAAGAGTCTACAGCAATGTAAGGCTGTAATTAGCCACAGCGCTGCCTGCTCTGAGTTAAATGCTAATGATCATCAGAGGCAGTAGGATTAATCCTCTGGGGGCCATAAATGTCTGATGAAATCTCACAGCAATCCATGCAATAGTTGTTGATATGTTGCAGTGCGGAAGCAACACACTCCTATACCTATAATGATGTCACAAGCATGGGTAAAAAGGAGGATTTCAGGAGGATGTCATCTACCAATCTCTGAAAAAAAAAGATGAGGAAATGATTGTGTTCATGAGAGCTCACACCTGACACAGAGCCAGGTGCATCACCTTAAACCTGACGTGATGGTGGTTTCAAATTCATAAGCAGCCTTTCAGTATGTGAGTGTCACATGCTTTTGATCAAGTGAACACTTAAGAAGCGTTCATTTAGGCCACCTCATGAATAAGACGTCTGCAGAAGTCAGTGTTTCAGAGCAGTGCGTAGGCTACGTGCTATTTTGCAAGTACCATACAGGCCGTAGTCATTCCCTCTCTACAACACAGGTGTGTGTGCATGTGCGAGTGTGTGACTGATCCCATTTATCAGGCCAGTTAACCCTTGGCAGCAAGTAGTAACACAGGAGCAGCAAACCAGAGGGGGATGCAGGCACTCGCTCTAATTAAATCCCCCCTCCACCTACACAGACTGCCTCCCCTCCTCCTGCAGGAGAGACACTGACCTTCCAACCCGGCCTCCCCCCCTTGCCGCCTTCATCTCCCACCTCACCTCTGCAAACTGCAAAGTGACACACGCAAACAGTTTTCTGCTCTAATGGGAGTTTATAAGCTCAAAGCTAAAAAAACAAACAAAACATTCCTACACTGTTTAGGTCATAAATTACTAATTCAAATTAACTAAATTTGTCACATCACAGTTTAGTTAATGAAAGGAAAGATGGTTTGTGTCACTCAATGTTCAGTGTTAATACACAAAGAGAAATTTTATATGTCATCAAGGTCCTCATATGAACACTACAGCCAGATTAGAAATAATGATCACTGAATTTTTTCCCCATTTATCATCATTGTGATGAATGTTGAACACAATATTTGAAGCACAGCTACTATTATATTAACACAAAGTATCAAGTTATGTATGTCTACATGTTTCAGCTATGTAGCAGCATAGAGCAAAATATCTCAACAGATATTGGATAGATTGCAACTGTATCTTGACCTTCATGGCATTCATGGTCCCCAGAGGATGAAGCCTGCAGACTTTGGTGATCCCATGACTTTTACTCTAGTACCACCATGAGGTTTTGGGGGTTTTTAATTAAATATTCTGTATTATACTATTGGATGCCATGAAATGTATTGCTTACAGAATGAACAGCAACTTTGCTTTTGTTCATCCTTCTTTCAAGGATGGAGGCATTGCCACTGCGAATATGTTGCGAACATTAGCATTTTGCAGCCTCACAGAGCTGGTTGCATGGCTGCAGACTCGACTCTTGTAAATGTGAATTAGGATGCTTCACAGTTCTGTTTCACTTACGAAACGCGGCCACAAAGCAGCAAATTAATCCATTTCAATCCTAAGAGAAAAAAAAAAGGGGACATCCTTGTATTTGATTTTTTTTTGTTGTAACTATATTTGCTTTCCCAGGGCTGTTGAGTTAATCAACATATGATGATGATTTTCCCCTTTTAACTATGTATGCATTCATTGAGCTGTTGACCTTTTCTAATCCAGCCTGTTTTCAGTGTGAATGACATATGATCTTAACGCTGACTCAAAACAAATGTGTCCTTCCTTCTACTTGTGAAGTAATGACAGTGAATAAAGTGGCATTAATGTGTTTGCACTGGTATGAAGGCCCACAGCTGGCTTTTGTGTGGCACGCTGGGTTCAAAACAGGGTTAAGAGCAGGGTAATCTGTCTGGCTGACAGCATCAAAGCGGCTGGCATCATTAATACAGTTCTGGGGCTGAGGCGTAGTCACAGCGGCTCCATCCACTGTTTGTGAAGGTTACACATGAATTTGCATGCATGCATGTAGGTACAGGTATCTGGATTTGTGTGTGTGTGTGTGCACAGAAATATGCAAAAAATCCAGTATTTTTTAAGACAGCTACTGTTTTATTAAGACCATGTATTAAGCTTATTAACATTACAGCTACTGTTTTATTAAGACCATGTATTAAGCTTATTAACATTTACACACTGTGTGTAGAAACCATGGGACACAGGGACACAAGTCCAATGTAAAAAAAGACAGAAAATATGTGATTAATTATTAATAGAAAGTTTTAAAGGTTCTAAGAAAACCTTTCTTTTTTAATCTATCTTCATGGAAAATGGAGGACAGAGGACACACCTGGCTCAAACCCGGGCTATTAATATAAGTCATTGTTAAAAAAAAAAAAAAAAAAAAAAAAGAATATATATATATATACACACCCACTTGATTAAATGGAAAGAAATGCAAACCAATTCATTTATTTATGTTACAGGACAAATATGTAATTGCTTTAAATGGAAGTATATTCAAAGACCTAACTCGAGCGTGCAGGCAAAGATGACGTCTTGTAGTTGTGTCTTTCTTACAAATCATTAATGTGCAGATGTCGATAACCGGATGAGAATCTGTGTTGTTGTGAGTTACATGGTTGATTATGGGTAGCATGGGAAGATAACCAGATCATACAGGATTGATATTTTCGGTGATTATAAGCTTATTTATTACTTATTGTTTGAAATCTGTGTATTTTTCTTCCCTTGTAATTATTTATTTACATTTTATGTCATCACTTTTTACTGAAAATGCCGACTCACTGTAAATGTTTAAAGAACTGAAATAGCAGTAACATAGTCTTGAAAAAAAAGGATCAGATCAATTTCTTCAATGTTCTACAGTGCAGTTCGCCCTTGGTAAACCCTCATCCTCTTTCTATGCTGTATCTATCACAAATGCTTTCAAGCTTCAAAGCGGATGCACTGCGTTAGCTGTTACCAGTAGGAGACTCCTTCAACAGAAATACACTTTTGGAGTGTCGCTAACAGGTTTTATCTTTAATCTCTATGAGCTATTGATCAAACAGCAGCAGGTGGAGTGGCAGAAGGAGTGGTGCTGCACAGTGGCAGGATAATGTATGCAAAGACTTTATCCAGGCTGGTTTTTAACAGATTTGCTAACTTTGGTTTATTTTGATAGTCTGCCTTGGCGTCTGTAGATGTTTAGCAGAATATTGAGTGTGTGTGACAATTTATGAACGTGCCTAAACAAAGATGTGTAATATCAGAAACAAGTTTATTTGTGACGCTCAACTAATAACTGTTGAAATGTTATAAATACTTTAAACTATCCGTAGGAGAACCATCCAAAGTGTTACCAGTGTTTCTTGCAACAATGAACACAATGGATTCAGGTCATTTGCTAGATTTGTATTCCATTTACATAAAGATATACCAGTGTGTCTGTGTGTCTGCATGCATGCATGCATACATACAGAGGTTCACGTCAACATCTCATTTATGTAATGGCTTCACATTTATCGCACCCTGACATGACTGACAGGTGGAAATGACATCAGTAACATTTAAATTGTTGTCCTTCTCTCTGCAGGGTAATACATCCTAAGTGATGCATATTCCACCAGCCGAGCTATTTCTACTCTCATCTACTTCATCTTTACTCCACCTTTCTCAAACACACATGCACACACACACACACACATACATGCTTTAATCCCCCCTCTCACTTTCTGTGTTTCATTTTACTGTCCCTGCAACCTCACAGTGTCACTGCACTATCCAATTGGCATAATTGAGCCGGGTCAGATGATAAAGAGACCTATAACAATCAATGCAGGTGAAATAAAAAACAGCTCCCCGTTATTACTTTTGTCCTTTTCCAACGTCAATCAATGCCCCCCCTCCCTTACACACACACAGACACACACACACACACACACAGCAGTTTAACAGACTGGGACTGCCGTGTTTATTTGAGGAAAAGGTTTGACATCTCACAAAGAGGAGTGAAGAGACACAAGGGGGTGAAGAAGAGAAGAAGAAGAGAAGGAGGAGGAGGAGGTAGTTCGAGAGTATCAGAGCTGAGATAGATGAGATGTGACAGGCTGCCACTCTTCTCAACACCTTCTCATCAGCATGACACAGCTGTCACAGCCCTATTTCAGGAAAATTAAACAGCCTTACGGTAAACTGGCCTGCCCGTCGGGGGGAGGGGCTGGAAGACGGAGGGAGGGTGTGAGTGTGTGTGTGTGTGTGTGTGTGAAATGAATAAGCTTGTAGTATGCAGATGGCCTTTCTGCTTCTCTCCTCCCCCAATCTGTTCCCCTCCTTTAAGCACCATCCTCTCCTTTTGACATGGTAATGGCTCCAAATTGATGAAGACACTTCACTCATTGAGTGACAACTCCACTGGCAAGCGACATAAACACTTCCTCCACGCCTCCTCGTACATCAGTCATCATGAAGCCCCTCCCTTCTCTCCTGCTTGGCATTGGCTGGGGTGGGAGGTTGTTTAATCAGCTAATTTGCCCTTCTCTGGCCACTGTTAATGACCGTGCCACCTCTGGATTATCTTGTCATCCCACCCTCTTAATCAGCGCTGATGAACTGCTCATCAAACTATTAACCTCCTTTTGCCTTTTGCTTAGCAAAGGTTATAGGCCTGTAATTAAAACTAATCTGCTGGGTCACATTTCTCTCTTTAATTGGCACTGCAGCATTCCTACAGTGGCTGAAACCTCAACTGTAAATTCAGCGGACAAATAAATGAAGAAACGTCTTCACAATTTTGACAAAATAAAAGCAAGCAAACAAAAGAACGACTGGAACAAGTTTGTCATACACAGAAACAACTGTCCTTTGTGTAATAATCAGCATTATTTTTGAGCATGACGTCATGAAACATTGAAGTGAGATGGAGAATAGTCAAGTTACAATCACACATCACGGCTTATCATTAAATTATGAATTAATTAGCTATTGGGTAGTATGAGTAGAACGAGTAGTAATCTGTTATAATTCAGTCAAATAAACTATTATATCAGCATTTAAGAAGAATGTAGAATAATTTACAGAAATGAGGGGATACTTGTGAGCAAAAATTGATTTCATAATTAGTAGGAATGAACTGATCAGATACAGCACGTCAATATTGGCGCCAACACTGCTATTGTCAGTTATTTGTGGCGTGACAGATCAACATTAAATCGTTTTCTTTGTCAATGTCGCTATGAAACGTTTCCTCTATGAGACAAATGAGGGAAATCTTGTGGAAAATAGAGTATTATATTGATTGATACTTGATATTGTCAGATACATTAAGTTGAAGTATTGCAATTGCTATCAGAAGAGAAAAAAGTGGAACAAATACATCACTAGATGGAACTCAGTGAGCCTGCATGGTAGTTATTATGTAATGCTTTTAGATGTATAGTATAACTGGCTATTTCAGGTGCATGATTAGGAAACAGAGAACAAAAATCAGCAGAGCTTTGGGTTTTGAGGACCAAAGCGAAGAACCACAACCCCGAAGACGTGTTAAACACAACCATAATTTCACTACTGCAGGATTTGGTTGAGATTTTATTTTAAAAAACTGTTGCACAGATATTTTTTCCTAACGGAAAGGATACACAGTTTGACAAACAAGCTTGAAATAGCACTTGGATTAGCATTAATTAGATATATTTATTATTGTTAGTGTTATTTAACCATGCTACTTATGTAATGGATTCCTTTTTAAGTTGGTTGAACTTAATCAACTTTGGCTGCAAGTAAAACCTTTAATAGTAGTATCCTTGTTGGGAGGAGACACTCGAGGTATTTTTCCTGTGACATGCAGTATTAGGAACAGAAATGAGGGACTCTGCACTGGTTTATGTGATTCAGGTCTGACTTTTGAGCTCTTTGAGATCTTTTCCTAGCTGCCTATTTAAACCACTTTTTGCTGCTTCAGCACAACCATGCAGCACTTTCACTTTAGGTAAAAGAGTTGTGATGCCTTTAAAAGAATTCATAACATCCAACCTGTACTGACCTTATACGGCAAATAAAAACTATCGATCCTCCCTCCCCAACTCCCACTTTAAAAGACTTATTGTGGCGCTCCATTTCATCTAATCACTTGGCAAAAGAGTCCGGGGTCTAAATAAAGAAAGAATAAATAAAAAAGTCCCTGGGCCAACGTGTTGCTCTCACCTTTGCAGATGAAATTACCCGAAAAGCTGTTACAAATCAATATAATCAATGCAATCAGCTAACTGACACAGGCAATCTCCTGCCAGTAAGTAAAATACCCCCGGTGGAGATCTTTCAATCTCTAGTGCCATAATTGCCCCCAAGGGCGACGTTAGGGTGTAGCATTTTGTACACTTAATTAAATTAGTGAGCTCTGTGGACAGGGTGGGTTGCCGATCTCAAAGAGAACGGATTGGTCTGGCCCTGAGCCAGTAATTAAGGCAATACCTTTCCTGATTACGCCAATCCCCCTTAATGAACTCATTATGCATTTTAACCCAAACACTCCCATGAATTAATGAGCACAAAGAAAGCTCCTGGATGGAAAGGACACCTCGATCACGAACACAAGTCATAACTCATCCACTCAACCGGGTAGACGTAATGTCCATATTTCTCTCTCTTTCAGCTGCAGCCAAGACTAATTTGGACTTGAGTGACAGCAAAAGTTCTGGGTCTGTACACATAAAGCTTTAAAGAAATAAGACCCCTCGTCTGGCAAGTAACGAAAGAAACTTTACTGGGCGACTTTACAAGGTCTAACTGGAATCGTATCCGAATTCACTCTATTCAGAAAACTTTCGGGTGGTCATTTTGCACAGATAAGACGACATGGTCACACCACATGGGGTCCAAACATATGTGTAAAATGATTTAAAGAGACCTAGGAACACTGCTGGGTGGGAGCAGCTCTGCGCTGACCCATAATGCTTTGCTAATTAAATAATTCACTAATTGATTCATTGCCAAATCAATAAAGTCTGCAGATGGTTTATGGTGTGAGAGCTAAAGTGTGTTTGTGTTTGAGGAGGACTGGGGTTGGATTACAAATGAATGACACACGCACACAGAGGATGCAAACTGCCCCCTAACTGAATGACAAGCAAAAGCGCATGAAATTGGTGCTAAAATGTCGACGAACATTGAGTTGACCTTGAGCTTGTGTTGTATGACATCATTTCAGCCTCTCACAGGCAGATGATGGTGAATATAAAAGGCGGGGGCAGTGTGTGTGTGTGCGTGTGTGTGTGTGTGTGGGCACATGTTGAACCCATAAACACAGCTCCGTCCTGAACCCAGTCTCTGGGGAGTCTGGGTGTTTGTAGGTGGGCCTGAGGAAAAATCAGCTGAGATATCATTAATTCAAGTGTAATGAATCCTTAGAGTGTTTGTGTGTAAAAGGGCATATGCACTGTAAATATGTGGTATATTATCTATACTTTATGACTGGTCATTCCTGTGTGTGTTTGTGTTTGTGCACACTGAGGTCGGAATTACCTTTGAAATGAATTGGGACAACAGTGAAGTGTGACATCTGATCTGGGTGGACGTAAAGGGTTGTAAATCCCGCTGCATGAGCAGCTTGGTATTTTTTTCCAAGCATATGTGCATGCAAACACACACACGCACAGATGCAAAGAATAGCCACCAGTGCTCAGCAACTGTGGGACGAAGGTTGTGCTCATCTGCCATGGGGAGACTATTCATCTAAGACTTAATTAAAGAAGTACAGAATTTCTCATTACACACATTTTAATGTTTTTTAGTTACCTTTAGTTACGTGAACACGAGAAACATTTCACTCCACAAGATCATATTCCAATACGAGAGCCTGCACCCTTCTGGGAAGGTTACAGGGTACAAAAGACGTTGGAACCTGGCTGCAGAGATTTGCTCCCAATCAGCCACAAGAGCATTAGTGAGGTTGGGCACTGATGTTTGTGACAAGGCCTGGCTAACAGTTGATGTTTCAGTTAATGCTGAAGCCTTCCTGCCACAAAGTTTGAAGGACACAGTTGTGTCATTCATTATCATTGTATGCTGTAGAATTAATATTTCCCCTTAATTGGAAACAAGGTGCCTAGCCCAAACCATAAAAAAAAACAGAACAAGGCCATTATTCGTCTTCCACTAACCTTTACGTTTGGCACAACAAATTCACAGAGGTAGCTTTTTGCTGGCATCCGCCAAACCAAGATTCATCCATCTGACTGCCAGATAGTAAAGCGAGATTCATCATCGGAATACGTCAACACATTTCCACTGTCCAAGGTTTTATACCACTACATCCAACGTATGGTGAACTTAGTACCAAATTCCATACTTTCTTAAGACGCAGCATTTTGTCAGGAGTTACATGAAATTGCTTAATTAAAGTATTGACAAATGTATTTACTTAAACTTACACACAAGACCTTTACCCAGGAGCAAGTTGTCGACCGATCAGGGTTGGTGGTTTAATTTCTATTTTAGTGTAAATGTTTGATGATGGATATCTCATACCTGTATGCTTGATATTATGGAGCTGGTCTGAATAATAAAAAATGGTGTCCAAATACTGTACCTTTCACCACAGTGTGTATATCAGGCTGACTAATACACATAATTGTATTTGAGTATTGATTCACATACTTTTCTTGACAGACTACTTTTTAAATGTAGGATGTAGTTTTATTTCACAATGATATTAAAAACTGTATACAGAGTGCTACATATTAAATATTTATTTATCATTTACTGTGCAGTGAATAAAAGATGAAACATAGTTTTAACAGAATTTTCCATAATCAAATAAAATAGTAAGTCTTAGATTACTGACAACTCCGTTCCATGTATTAGTTCTCCATTAATACCCACACAAATATTCATAGTCATTTTACAAATTTAAAGCATTGAAAATGTATTGTATTTAAACCGTATGCCAGTTCCAACAATTAACTGTTTAAGTTAACTACCGAGATCTTTTAGTTCGGTTATGGGGCAATATCGTCACATTACAGAGTCAACAAAGCTTTCATCTCAACTTAAATGCCCAAAGTGTTGATTCATCTGATCAAAGTTTTGAAAGGTACCATGTAGGCTGACTGTCAGACCCTTTGGTGTGTGGATGAGCCCTGAGAGAACAAAAGTGTGAGACCACATTCACACATAACAGGAAACCCAGAATTTAACACAAGCATAGGTGGAATGGAAAATAGTTTACAAACACAAACCAGAGAAAGAGGAAGTAAAAAAGGTTAAACTGCAATGGCAGATATGACAATGCCTTCGACTTACAGTTAAAGAAACATTTCTAAGTCATTACTTAAAGTGATTAAAAGTTAATTTGCTTCCTTTGTTTCCTCCTGCGCCTTAAATATTTTTACTTTTGTGTATTCAGATACTCTTTACTGTGTTTTACAAACAGTCCATTTACTCATTATAACCTGTACAGACAGAAACGTGGTCAATCACCACTTCAATATGAGGAGCAGGGGACTGTGATGGTGGAGCACCTCTATGTGTTCAAATGCAGCATTGCAGGTGAGGAGCACACTGCCCCTGCACTTCTCTCCAGTCGAGACAACAGTATTAGTGAAGGAGTCAAAAAAAGCTGAAGGCAGAGTTGTATATATTGATAATTACAGCAAACATGTAAGCAAAAGATGTTAGGAATCAAGATTATTAGAAAATAAAAGTAACTGGACCATACTAACTTCATGGTAGGGAATGTAAACTGATATGTATTGAACTCAAGTAACTTCAATTAACTGGAAAGTTTGGCAAACTTTTATATTTTGCCTTTTCTTATTCAAAAACTACAATTTTAAGACAAAAAAAGATTTCTTTTTTTAAAAGGAATATGCTTGAAAGTACTCCGGCTCTGTCAAAAGCTCCAGCTGAACACTGAATCGACAGACATGAGAGCGGTGTCTTTCCTCTCATGTAAATCGTGAAAGTAGCTAAGCGCAATGTTCAAAATGTCAAATTATTCCTTTAAGATTTAAGGTAAAGCCACTTGATTATCAGAAGAAACATTTGACCATCGCAAAACCAGCATATTGCAGAGTCAATGTTTACATTATGTTTACAAAAGTCCACTGTCATACGCAGGCTGGATCAGATCATTCAAACTAAAAGCTGATACTGTTGTCAAGCTCCTCAAGCTGGGTGACAGTCTGTACCTAAACTTTTTACACTGAAGTCAATAAATAAAAGAAATATTTTCAAGCTTAAAATTAGAGATGGTCATTTTTGTGTTTCCCACATCCAGTGCACCGCGCAAGATCAGACCATGTTGGTTTGGGTGTTGGGGCTGCGACTCTGCAGGTCCTGTACCTGGTCAAGAACCCAGTTGATGTTTGGTCTCTCCTGGGGATTTGATACCATTATGGAGCTCAGCAGCATCTGAAGGCCCTGTGAGTAACTGGGAACACGACAGACAGATAGCAAATTAGCCATTATACCAGAGTTCATACACAACAAAATGCAACAATGGGAAGTTAACAGGGGTGTGATGGTACACAGATTCACAAAGAATTCATGTCTATCCCGCTTTAGTAGTTTAGTATGAGTTTAGTACAGAAAAAATAAAATAATAATAATAATAATAATAATAATAATAATAATAATAATAATAATAATAAAACCAAAAAGATCATGTTTCTTTTCATCTGGGTGATTACAAAAGTGGAGCACCACTGACACCTTGCTCTCGTCTACAGGAATTGCTCCCAAGCAATGACTCAGATGTTGTAGCATTTCATTTGCCAAAGTGTGACTGACTCGCACGTCCCTCAGCTTGTTGTTCAGCAAACCTGTGCTTTGTCTAAAATGGCATTAAAATATGTTTTTTAAATTACCATTTTACATGGTAATGGTATTAGCTGCTAGTAGCTACTAGTATAAAATATATCTTTAAAATGAGTTACTTGCTTTGAAACTGTGACATTTTTTCTTTTCTCAATGGAAATTTTTCTTTCCTACCACTATCCAGAGAGGTAACAGGAGCTGATGCATTAATGGAAAGTTCAAGTTACACTGTAGGATACTGTTACAGTCAGACTGACCTGCAAGACTGTGGGATGGCCACTGGGTTCTGGACAGCCAGGGCAACACTGTCCCCCTTCTGAAACACCATGTCATATGGCCCCTCCAACATCATCATGCAGTAAAGCACACAGCCAAGTGACTGGAGGAAAGCAGGGAGACAGCAAAAGATGAGATAAAGAAGTAGTCAGTGGATGATAAAGCACTTGGTTTCAGAGACGATGTCACCTGAGATGACCACAAGCACAAACCCGAAGAGTAAAAAAATACAAGGCTTTACCCAGATATCAGTGCGCTCGTCTATAATGCAGTGGCTCTCTACATTGAAGAGTTCAGGAGCCCTGTAGGAAATGGTGCACCGCTGGGCTGCCCAGTCTTGTATCGTCATAGCTTCTCTGGTTCCTCTAACCTGAAATAAACTCAGTTTTATTAAAATCATCACTGGGTAAGATCATTTAGTTAATGTTTAGAAGATAAGCCTTTAAACATAGACAGCTGTGTGCATGTATATAAATCTTGAAAAGGTTACGAAAATACTTATTTAGTTGAGTAGATGGGGAAAAAACAAAACAGTTGAATGCCCACGTCACAAACATGATAAAAGATTATTAACTTCCTTCAGGTAGCAAAACATTAAATCAATGACAGTGAAGAAAACAGTGGAAATATATAGTTCACTGGCATTAAAAATGTTACTCTGCCATCTAGAGGAAGAAATGTCTACCCTTTTTAATAAAACAATGTCACGTATAGTGAGTATTTACTCTCTTAACATTATCAACACGACAATTTATGAGTCGCCATTAAATTAATTTAAAATAATTCTCCTAAATATTGATCTTTCTAAAGTAATCAATAAAAATGTACACACTTTTCACACATCCTTACCTCAACCCTGGCACGGTTCATAGAGCCCAGGTCCATCAGAACCGGCCTGTCATCCTCATCCAGGAGCACATTTGTGGGCTTCAGGTCTCTGTGAAATGATAGCAGACATACCATGCATTTAATTGTGTTAATCTTAAGAAGTAAGACAAAATTTGCAATTTGGAAAAGCACGTCAATAACATGAATGCTAAAAGATCAGAAATGGAATCTCACTGATTGGGATATTTTCAATTTCTTCATTTCTCTATTAAGTTAAACATTGTGGACAAAATGCAGTAAATGTATCGCACAAGTTAAATGATGAACCACAAAATGCTGCTATATTCACTCATACCTAACACTTACACACAAACACTTACCTGTGTGCATAGCCTTTTTCATGAATGGCCTTGAGTCCAGAGCAGATCCCACGCAAGATTTGCAAAATCTGCTTTTCGGGCATTGAGCTCCCCTTGTCTCTTAGCTTCTCCAGAACAGACCACAGGCTGCCTTTCTGTTGACATAAACACACCAAGATCAAAACCAGATCATCATAATAACAACGATAATTCCCCTTGAGGTTGTTCTGGTCGTACTAACCGCTGCGTTAACTTACGCTGATATACGGCAGAAGTAACCAGGCTTCAGTCTTTCCTCCACGATCAACAAAGGCGTGCGCGACCAGGCTCAAGATGTTGGGGTGATTAAACATCTGATGCATTTCCATCTCTGTCTGAGCCTCCTGTCGGCCTTCGCGGTCATGGCACAGGACCCTCTTCAGGGCGTAGAAGCGCCCGTCCTTTGCCCCCTCTACCAGATCGACATAACTGAACCCACTGAAGAGAGGACACAAGGATTAGGAAACAGTGTATTAATCCTGACTGTAATCCCATAAGGAGACAAACATCAACATCTCTCAATACTGTCGCCAGCTTGTTTGTTGCTGAAACTGAAAATTTGCTGCAGCAGGATTTGTAGAATCGACTCAAAGTAACCTGAAATGTTCATTTTAATGAACATGAAAGAAATATGTCACCCAGTGCAACAGTGATGTGTTTTTGAAAGTTTTTGGGATGTACATAAGACCAAGTTTTGGCTACGCAAACAAAACCTTCAGAGCTGGTTTTCATGTTTTTATGTAACATTTAGACAAAACATTTAATCTTAGAGGTGAAGTCAACATGTTACCTTACCCTTCGTCTAGTTTCTGCACAAAGTAATACTTCTTGTTGTCGATGGTGATGGATCCACGGGAGCATATGCACAGAGCCTGCCCCATCTTGACTGGTACATTGTTTAACACAAAGCTTTTAAGGGCCTGGGAAAGGAAAGGAGACAAGTAGTTAAAAAAAACATCCATTACTGACAGATATAAGTCCACAGATAGAGTAAATAAAACAGGTTATAAAAGCAAACAACACATCTCCTCTCTAACGTCTAACCGTTATCTACAACCGCCAAACTGACACGTTAACGTCCGTTTTTTTTTGTTAACGTTAGCGTCGAAATCGCTGCGTCATTGTTTTTTAAAGTAAGCGGCAGCTTAAACATACCATAGCTCTGACACAAACAATGACGGTACGTCTTTATTCTTACCAGCTGAGCTTTCTGTTTACCAAATCACCATACTGACATTTCTGGTCCAGCTACTACTGCTGCTTCCGCCTCCTTTCTTCTTCTTCTTCTCCTTTGGCGTTCATTGGCAGTGGGCATCCTTAATGTTGCATTCACTGCCATCTGCTGGACTTTACTTCTTTCTTATTTCCTCTTCTGCTGTATACTTTGGATTAGTCCAGTTGAGACAAGAAATCTCACAATGACTCTCCTCCCTTCTCTAGATTTTCCACATTCTACTAAACTCTACCACTATTCCTGCCTTCTGCAGCCCTGTACTCATCACTTCCCTCTCTCTTTCATATCTAGGACACGCTGTAGTCACTGTCTCCCTCTCCCCCAAGGCCCCAGTTTATTATCTTAAGTGTTATTCAATTTACTGCGCCCTATTCTTATTCTGCTTATGACTACTTGTTCTGCTCTATTCTCTCCATAACACCCTATCTCTCCTGCTACACTTACAATTTATATAAATGGTTCGTCCAGTGATTGTTTATTTTCCTTCCCTCCCTCTGCTTTTGATAATTTTACTTTCATTTTCACCTCCTCTTTCTTTACTGCCTCCTTAGCAACTTTGTCTGCTTTTTTGTTTCCTTGTACTCCTAAATGCACTTTTTTTTAAAAATGGTGTACAGCGATCCACTGTACATAGTGCAACTGGCAAGGCAGAAGTGCTAAAAACTGTAATTCCTCAAGCGGCCACTAGGCTGGCTTCAGAACATTTCAACGTCCATAAACACCCATATTAAAATGTCCAACCTCACAGCAGAAATAAACATGTTTACAGCGTGGTACAAAAAAGCAGTTTTGGTCTCTATAGCTAATTTCCCCATTCATGATAAGTGGGGGTGATTTTTTTCTGTAACACATCTGTTCAACTTATATTAAAACTTAAAGTTATGCATAATTAACAGTGTGGCTGCTTTTGGCTCACAGGTAATTGCCATTACAGATGGCTTATTTGCACTCATGCATCATTTGGCCCACTTCTGCTGAAATGGTTAATAAATAGTACACACTGAACTTTTTCATCTTAAATGTGTTTTTAAAAGTTATCCTGTTGAACATTTTCTCTTCTTTCTTTGACCTACATATGTTTCTAAATGTTTACTTTATGGTTCAGCATGCATGTAATAAAAATACCCTTCCCATCACTGCTCTCATCACTCATTTACTGCAAACTGTTGGCTTGACCACAACTTTGCTAATAAGACTTTAAAGTGTTTCTCCGAAGAGCTTGTTTCGCTAACCTGCCTGCCCTGATTTCCTCTCAAACTGTGAACTGCAGGAAACCACATAAATGTTTTTTAAAGTACCTTGTTTAATAGGTTGGAACATACTTGAAACACTTTGAATAAAATATCTTCACAGCTAGAACTAAGAGATCTGTCTTTAGAATTAGGCTTAAATTATGCATTGTATTAAACCTTGCACATCCTCTGCATATCTTTTGACAACCAACCCAAGCCTACTCTTTGCTTCATTCCAGCATGGTGTTTGACTTTGCTGCTCCAAAACACTTTCCTAGAGCTTGTGCTTGTGTTTTATTAAAGGTCTAGTAAGATTTAGTGGCATCTAGCAGTTAAGTTGCAGACTGCAACGAAATGCATTAACCCTTCCCTCGCCTTCCTCTCGGGAAAAAAAACGACTATTAGCCACAGAAAAGAGTAATGGGCACTCAGTTTCCCACTACAAATAGACATGAATACTTCTTCATATGTCTCCTATTTATCTAATACAGGGGTCTTCAACCAGGGGTCCGTGACCCTTAGGAGGTCCACAGAGTGACTGCAGGGGGTCCACCAATTAATAACTGACAATTTTCACTAAAATAATTTGTGAGAATAATAGAATAGAAAACTTTTATTGTCATTGTACAACAAACATACTGTAAGCACAACAAAATTACAGGGGGCTTCAACGAGGTGCTCGTCCTAATATAGGTAATAGTACAGTATAGACAAAGATAAAACCACAATATAAATACAAATGCAAAAATAAAATATAGATGCTATACAAAGAAAACAGGGTGTATTCATGAAAAGTGAATGCTGCATCTTGCTTGTATTTGCATAGCAAATGGTAAAAGCAACTAGAAAATTTCTAAAGAAATTTTAAGTGTGCGTGACTCTGGCCCGTGACTCTCCCCCATACATCATTGACACTGTTGAGTTTACAGAATACTAGAAAATTTCTAAAGAAATTTTGAGAGTGCCTGACTCTGGCCCCGTTTCCCCCATACATTATTACTGACACTGCTCAGCAAATTCAGTACTAGAAAATACCCGCAGAAATTTTGAGAGTGACGAGTTTGTTGTTGCCAGGGGTCTGTATTTAAAAAGCACACCTCAAATAGTAATTTTTAACATGTTTATTTAGACACAGGAGCAGCTAGCGCTGATGCGCTAGCAATTACCATTAGCATGTTAGCATTAACGTGTTAACATTAGCTTGTTAACATTAGCATGTTAACATTAGTATGTTAACATTAACATGTTAGCATTAGCATGTTAACGTTGATGCGCTGACGCATTAGCAATTAACATTAGCATTAACATGTTATCATTAGCATGTTACCATTAGCATGCATTTAATTCTTAGTGGCTAATGTTAATTAGCATTAGCATGTTAACATTAACATGTTAAAATTAGCATGTTAACGTTGATGCGCTAGCAATTAGCATGTTATCATTAGCATGTTAGCTTGTTAATATTAGTATGTTAGCATTAACATGTTAGCGCTGATGCGCTAGCAATTAACATTAGCGTGTTAACACTGATGCGCTGACACGCTAGCAATTACCATTAACATGTTAGCATTAGCATGTATTTAATTCTTAGTGGCTAATGTTAATTACCATTAGCATGTTAGCAATAACCATGTATTTAATTCCTAGTGGTTAATGTTAATTAGCATTAATTTTAGCATTGGTCGCTAATGTTAGCAAAGCTAACGCGCTAGCTGCTCTGCTATCTCTGTGTGTCATTTTAGACAGACAAGTTCCAATTAAGTGCTAAAACTGCTAAGATGGCCGCCGCTCGGTTTCTCCCCCCTCTCCTCCTTCAGGCAGGCTTGAGGCTGCCAAGCAACCAGGACCTAATCAGCAGCAGCTAATCTGCACCTGTTAGAATGTCAGATGGAAATCCTGACAGAGACAGAGAGAAAATGCTGAGACCTTCCCTCGAAGAGGAAGGATCTCTGACCAAACGCAGAGATGTATAAAGTACTGGAGTAAAGGAGTGGAGTAGAAGTACAAGTGCTATATCAAAAAACTGACTTTAGTAGAAGTTGAAGTGTTCATTAAACACCATACTTAAGTAAAAGTACTAAAGTATTCAAAATGTTTTGTACTTAAGAATTGCAAGTAGAAGTATGTAAAAAAAAATGTACTGAAAGTAAAAATACAAGTACTGTTGTTTATATTATTTCAAATATTTATTAAGGCACAACTTCTAATGTTACAGTGTTACAATGTTCATAGTAGAGTTCTATGATTTCCCATGGTCTGTGAATGCGTCTGAATGAATGCGAGAGCGAGGGGGCGGGGGAGCAGGTGAGAGAGCGCACCTGGGTGTCAGGTGTATGACGTACGGCGCACGAGAGAGGTTGATGTGAGACCGGGACTGTTATGTTGTTGTTTTTGGCGTGATTATGGCGACAGTAACCGAGTCCTGGAACCAAACGTTCAGCAATAAATGCAGGTTTGTTCGATAACGCCTCGTCATTCATCACGCGTCCGGCTGGACACTACAATAGTAACGAGTAACGATTCAGCACATGAAAAATGTATCGGAGTAAAAGTATTAAATTCATCAAAAATATGTAGTGCAGTAAAAGTGGAAGTTGGGGGAAAAAATAATACTCCATAAACAGTCCCAGATACGCATTTTGTACTTAAGTACAGTACTAAGTAGTTCCACTTCGTTACTACATCTCTGCCAAACCGTATTTCCAATCATTGAACCGGCTTAACCTGAAGCATCGTGTGCCCTTCCTGAACGTCTACATAGTCATTTTGTGCCGATAAATGAAGAAATGTGCCCTCAGGAGAAAAAGAGAGAAACGTTACTTCTGCTTTCTTCCAGAAAATTTCCCGCCTTTTTAACATGGGAGTCTATGAGGGTGTGGATGGGCTCTGCTGCCGAATCTTCGGTCTCGAGCCAAAACTATAAAGCTGACAGCTTCAACAGTGTTATCACTGCGACCGCCTCGAATTTTCCTACATTTCTAGCTATAAATGATTTCTGTAGCTTTACATTTGCGGCCACAGTCGCAGTTTACAAATTTATTTTTCGACGACTTTTTCTCTCCCTCTCTGCAGTCATGACATCACGCACTCTAGCTCTCGAAAGTTCTCGCAATACACACCCATTCATTTTTGGCGTCGTTTTTTGGCGATTTTTGGACTTTGCGCCTTACACGCACACTCAATTATACAATATTGCACATGAGGTATTGCTCGTGACATACAGGTAATATTATTGCACAGGACGTTATTGCACGGAAGAGATTTTTGAATGTTGGGGGGGGGGGGCTAGTGCATGTGTGCATTCAGGATGGTGATGGCTTTGGGAAAGAAACTGTTCCTGAGTTTCTCATGATATTGAGTAAACTGCAAGCATTAATATGCAATAATAAGCTACTTTTAACATAAAGTATTTACAAAATAAATGATTAACTTTTATTTAACAATCATAATCACACATAGACCGATAACTCAGTGTTTAAATAAGTTAATAAAGTGAAATAAAAGGTTGTTAAAATGAATATTATAAGAATTACATGTGGGGGTCTCTGTTGTCTGTGTGTGTGTGTGTGCTGAAAAGGTTGAAGACCTCTGATCTAATAAACAAACACGGAGCTTTCTGTGCACACAGCGCCAAAAACAAGACCAGCGGCGCTTATAGGAGGAGCTGGAAGAAAGCTTGAGAGGAGAAATGATGGCGGATTACGAGCACAAGAGAAGAAGGAGTCACAGCGCTGACGGAGGTGATATTTGTGCTGGTTTAGCGTCTAAAAACACGGTTGAGAAATGAACAGTTAGCTGCATTTAGAGCTGTAATGTTAAGCAGAGCTTAACTTAGCCACGTTAGCTCATGCTACGTGTCGGTGGCTAGCTGAAGGCTAACACGAAGCTAACATAGTTTCTCACACGTTTCCTATGTGAGCTAGCTGTGGAAACGAGCCAGGCTTTAGCTACTGGGCTAAAGTGTCTGCTAACGTTAGCCCTGCTCATAAAGCAGATATGTTAGCCGGCTATTAGCCTAGCTAGGGAGCTAACTGTAGCTATGTGGCGCAGGCTACATTACCGAGTATAATAACGTTATTATTATTATTATTATATTACGTTATTATGTGCTTTACACGTTAGTTAACCGTGTTAATTGTAGCTGGCAGGTCTGCTCACACAGTCCACGAGTGAATTTTTAAAAGTTACCTGGCTAGAAAGCATTAGCATTTAGCCACACAGGTAAAGGTGATTTATAGAGAGATAGCTTTTTTATTATTCTCCAGTTCGCAGGAAACTGTTGTTCACCTTGGTGAGTTGTCTTGCCTCAAGCAGGGCCGCAGGAGGAGGAAGACAGAGTGAAAACTAAGCCTGTCTCTTGTAGCACTGTGGGAGGAGAAGGGACAGCAGTCAAACGCACATCCCAGCATCTCACACCTGAAGACGAGGACGAGTCCTCTGCTGCAAGCCAACCGGCACCCCCAACCAAAGTCTCCAAGATAGGCTTTAGCATGAGCAGTCAGATGGGGAAGAAGTCCAACCCCATATCTATCAAACTTGGAGCTACAGTGAGTGTGCAGACTGCTCGCAGACATTCAACCTGCAGTGTGTGATCGTGATGTTTTTGTTTGGAGCTTATAGCTGCACCACAGTGTGTGAAAGTTAGGGTAGATACAGACACGTATACGATGCTACTAGATAGATAGATAGATAGATAGATAGATAGATAGATAGATAGATATACTTCATTTATCCCAAGCTGGGAAATTACAGTGCAGCAGCAGCATTACACACAGTGACAAATAGACAACATAAGAATATAAAGAACAAACTATACATAATAAAATATCAAAATAGCAATAGTAAAAAAATATATTGTATTGGCAGTGTTGATTTGGTGCAAAGTAAGAAAGGAGAACTGTGCAGTGACTGTAAATTATGACCTGAGTTGTTAAGCTGTTATTATACAGTGTGATGGCATGTGGCAGGAAAGATTTCCTGTATCTGTCCCTTCGACAGCGGAGCTGTCTGTCCACTGTGTGATGGAGAGGGTGCTGCTCATTGTCCAAGTGTAAAAGATGTAATTCTGTTAACACGTTGCTTGTAGAGTCCCAAAAAAGGATTCCGGCTCAGATACAAACCCATACTGTTTGAATGAAAGTGGTGTTCATGAATAGATTGATAGAACTAAAGCTGCATTCAGACAGGATCAGGCGCCGCGGCGAAACTTTTCATCTCGCTGAATCATCGGCCTTATCGAGGCAGTTTAAATTGTGAGTTGCAGACACAGATTTAGAAGCTGGGGACATGAATCAAGCAAAGCCAGAGTATCAGAGTTTAGTCCATGAATCCACCTGGATCGTCTGTTTCAGAGACATTTCAGGGCTGACTGTGGCGGTTTACACAATCCCATCGTCTGATTTGGCGGCTGCTGCCTGACATCTGTCGCAGGACACTGTGTTTTTCCCCCAATCAAATGAGTAAAAAAACCTCAGTTTTCGCCACTGCACCAGATCCTGTCTGAAGGTGGCCTAATTCAGTCATTAATCAAGTTAAACTTATCGAATGTGAGGATTTGTGATGCTGCTTCGTTTTTATTTTGATTCCCTAAATCTTGCGTCCCTAACCTTTTTTCTAGAAACCCAAAGAGCCTGTACCTTCACTTCCTTCAAAGAAGCTAGGGATGGCGTCTGTTTTTAATGAAGATGATGATGTAAGTACACACACTAATACCATGGTTGTAACAGATCCCTGAACAACAGATACGGAGAGGCTTACTTCTACTTTCTCTTGTCCTGCAGAGTGAACCTGAGGAGATGCCTCCAGAAGCAAAAATGAGGATGAAGAACATTGGCAGGTATATACCCACATATACATGATGGACAATAATTGTTTCACCACCTTTCTCCATCTTTTCAATTCAGTATTATCAACTGAGCTTGAAATGACTAATTGCTGTCTTAACAGGGAGACGCCAACGTCTGCAGGACCCAATTCCTTCAACAAGGGCAAGCAGGGCTTCTCAGATCATCAAAAACTTTGGGAGAGGAAGATGAAAGCTCAAGCAGACAAATTGTAAATGACTACAACAGTCTTTGTCACTAATGGATCACTTTGAATAGTTTAAAGCATGTCAGAGATATCTACGAAGGCTCAAACTAGTCTTCACTGTAGTCTGCTGTGAGATGAAGAATACTTTAAGCCGTCTATGATACTCCGTGACTGAAGTCACATCACCTTTCTAACCACTATCAGCTGATGCAGGAGAGGAAAAGTGTGGGGATATGGGGGACAGACACATTAGCCAGAATATCGTTTAAACGGCTGCTTTCTGCTGGCTAGTGAGATATAAAATCTAGTATTTTAGAGCCCCCTCTGTGACATGCTTGTTCCTATCTGAAGCTGGTTAGGCGTGATCCTGAGCACTCTTAGTGTCGCTTGTCTAATACGTGTAAAAAATGTACATAGAAGTGTGACAATGTTTTATTTTTAAATCCACAAATGGGAGTGTGTGTGTTATGTTTACGTGTGTGTGTGTGTGTGTGTGTGTGTGTGTGTGTGTGTGCGCGCGCAAAGACTTAGGCTAGATGTGAAGACGAATTGTTTTGGTTCGTTTAGTTTCTCATTATCAGTGTACGACCCTTTGTTTTCACCAGATGTGCCACCGCATAGGCAGTCTTGTTTAGGTTTCTGTGTTTTGGTTTTGTTTGAGCTTTGTGCCACTATTTTTGGCTTTGCTTACTCGATCTTGTATTTCCGTCTGCTTCACTGAAAAAAAATCTGAAAAATCTGGCTGTGATCATTTTTATGTTCACAATGAAGGAACTAACAATGTGTTCTTGGCTGATAAGCTGTAACATGGATATCCGGATGCTGGTGACATTAAGGGATTTCTTGGTTGTTAGCAATGATTAAGCACATTTATAAACTCTTACTCATCGCCGCTTCACTCACGCTTCAGAAATAGCCTCAATCCTTTTTGATTCAGATATTTGTGTTTATTCTGTGACTTTTTGGAAGGTCCCATGATTTAAAATGTGAATTCCTCTGTGGGTTGCCTACATGTGTAAAGGGGCTTTCCCCAAACGAATTACATTATCATAACCATCAATGAACACATATTTAAAAGTTCTAATAATAAAACATTTGGAAGATTCATAATGTGTCAAGTGTTTATTGCTCCAAGAATACATGACAAACCTTACAACACGTTTGTTGTATTTCAGCTGCCACAGAAATGATAATTCTTTATATTTTTACCGAGTGCATTTTGTTTGTTAAAATATAAACATTTAAATTCTGTTCTTTCATTTTAATGCTTTAAATTGTAGAGCTGAGGTAATTGATAATTCCGCACTGTTTAATGGACACAGTCTATTTTTGGTACATATGGGAATCAAACATGACACACCACTACATACCTTGAGCCCTGAGCATAACACAACGGTGACTCATTTCTTTTTTCCTTACATTTAAAAACGACACGTTATGATTTGGCATCCCTACCATCATGGAAACTTCCTTGACGCATTTGCCAATTCAAGTTTTAAACCGTTGTAATAAAGAGTGTAGCAACAAGCTGCATCTTACAATAAATATGATTTAAAAAAAAAATATATATATATATGCTGTACATCATGTTAGGAAATAAATGTCATAGGTAACACAGTCTTAAATCACTGGGGCTTTATGAGTGAAACAAGCTTCATTCTGTGATCAGGCATGGCCTTCCTCAAAGATTTCCAGAAGTCGCTGGTGGCTCTGACAGGTTGTCCTGAGGTCCAGTACATTCTGGGTAGCACCTTCAAGGCCCTCTGGACCTGTGTGGGCAGGTCCGGATGGATGAGGGCTGCTGGGGCTTTATTGGTCCATATTAGCAGGAGTTTGAGGGCAGACTTTTGCAGCAAAGCCTAAAGACATGGACCAAGTAGAAAGTCATAAATAATGATTTTCTCAGTACAAATGTGACATCAAAGACAAAATGAATCACTGAACAGTGAACCGATTTGGTTTTGCTTGTGGTTACAGTTTTAGATTAATTTTCCTATGGTTTCCTTTTATGCTAGTGAAATGCTAAAACGAAACCACTGCTTTCAGGAATTATGTTGCCGGTAACTCACACCCAGAAGACAATAACTGCTTCCAATGAAAGCAGGTTACACTTCTACTGAAAATAGATGGAAAATGCTGGCCGGAAAGGAGGAGAATGATGTGTATTGTCAAGTAAATGGTTGGCAGTTGACAGGATATTGGTGTATTGTCACATAAGTTTAATCAACATAATGTAACTTTTCTACTATAAAACAACAGAATTAAATTTAACCTGATGCTACACTGACTTATAGGGTGAATCGTGCATCTGCCATGCCTGTTCCTGCACTTGGGTTCCTGGTATGATCACCTTCGAGAAGTATGTTAACGCTTTATAACACATAGTCGCACAACACCAACTACTGTATGTCACTGATTTTTTGTGAAACTTGATCATATTTGATGGAGAAAATGCACCTGGTTTTACTTCTGATGATCTGTGATTTCAAGAGTTTTCAACAAAATCTTGAAATAAATTATCAATTTTAATTTGCTAATCCATCTTATGCAACTTACTGTATATATCTTGTATTAGAGTAATTAATTATATCATCAGGAATTACTGTTTTATACTGCAGGGGAGTAGGCTACTACTAGGCCATACCTACTGGTACACTTTATTGGTTTTTGCGAATATTATTGTGAAACAATTATTAAACTTCCTTCTATGTGCTTTAAACTTAACTAGGTGAACTATGCCATGCTCACATTACGGGTGGCATTATATACTGGTATTGACAATAATCATGATCCTGAAAAATGCGATCATGTTAACCTCTAAAGCCCCATCCTCTTTTTTTAGGGCTCTGAATGACACACCCAAAATTAATATATATCTCTGCAACTACAAGGTTCATTTGAATAATAAAAAAATCACACTTTTACAATCAAATGTGAGGAGTGGGTTGACTTTATGACACTATAAATATTTTGATATTTGATAATTGATTTGCTTGGTGTTGCAGTTTTGTTTGGTGTGTGTAAATATGGCTTATATATGCTTGTAACAGAGTTTCTTCTGTTTAATTTAATGTCATGGTTTTGAACCTAGGGTCCCCCAACTGGGGGGCTTAAGAGGTTAATGATACTCATATGATAATATTGTGTTTATATTTTAGAATATTCTTAAGATATTGTGATAATCCCCTTGTTGTGAATGATGACAGCCCTAGTTCATGTCATATGGGATGGATGGGAAAGACCACTGTGTTAATGAATTGGGAGCATTTACCTGAACCTGAACGTACCTGAACTCCTGATTCCAGAACAAATATAGCATTGTTGTTCGAGAGGTATTCAGCTGACAGGAGACAGATAAGCATACGGCTTCTCTGTATTGCAAGAACCACATCACTTGTATATACTGCAAGAGAAAATGGAAACCATCAGGAACCTTTGCAGTCAACACACACAAACACACACGGTTTATCATCTGACCTCCAGGAATCACATCTCTCTCCATCAGACAGAGGCGATACCCCCATTGGTCCTCTAAAACTTGGCGTAGCAGCACTTCTAGCGGCTTCGGGGTGGTTTCACATGCTGCCAGTAAAAAAAGTAATGTACTTTATCAGTGTACTTGCATGATAATGAAATACAGATACAGATATCACACACTGAACATGGTGGCCTACCTTCCTTCGAAACTCCTTCCACCTCTTCTGATGTGCACACATATGACAGAAACACATCAAACTCTTTTTTCTCTGTATGGTGGAGGCAGATGAGAAAGACAGATGTGACATTAAAACATCTAAAATATAAATTTGGGCTTTTGAATGCACTGATTTTTGATCTATGCAGCTGATACACGTGATTAAGATTGTCATCTTGGTTTCTGTCCCCACTTGATTAAGCGCAGTATCAAAGAGCCAAATTACAGCTTGCTAACATTTTTTTTAAAGCACATGCACTGGATATAAGACTATTTCAAGAACTTATATATATTTCAATTGTTTTTATTTATTAATGTAATGCATTATAGGGTTAAATACAAAGTGAAAGATGAAAAGAGATTTTAAGTATGTGTCTATGGTTGAATTTTCCTGTGAAGCCACATCCCGTCTGAACAATCTGCTTTTGTGGTTTACGATGGCAGAGCTTGCATGCAGCCAGTGTTCAACTCCGGGTTTTTACTCTAATGTGTGTGTGTGTGAGAGAGAGAGTCTGCATTCTGACCTGTATCAAGTTGTCCATGTCTGAAGTGGGATCTGTAGATAAGTTGCAGTTCCAACCATTTCACATGCAAAACGATTCCCAGCCCAGATACCACCAGCAATGACACAATGGGATACCGAACCAGCGACGGCCAATTTGCTGAAACCCAGTCCAAAATACACTCATTATTGATTCATTCTATGTTTAAACAGCAATAAAATACAATCAATTGGGGGTGTCAGAAACTTTAAGGAATCTGTAAATACAAACTGACTTAATATCACCTTATAAAGACGGTATAATGAACCTTTTTTGCAAACTGTTGCTTATTTAGACATCCGGCAACATTTGCATTAATTCAGAGATGTGTTTGGATCCAATACTCCTCCTTTTAGCTCTGCTTTGGAGTCCACCTCCACCACTTTCTTTACTAGCTAGTTACTAACTTTGCATGTCTGTCGTTTAGTGTTGGATATGTAGCGTACAGTTGGTTTATCCGTGTTCTTTTTTTAAAAACAAGCGGTGGGATTTAACCAGTTAAGTATACTAAATTGTGGTCCAATCCCTGGGCCACACTAAAAGGCTCTGAGTAGAGCTGCAAAGTGAATCACTAAACATCTCTGGGTTCATTATTAAAAGTGATTCCTTTCACATTAAAGCAACACTGTGAAACTATTCTACCATAAAATAACCAATTTCCAATAATTTGATGCTACACTGATTAGTAATCAGCTATGTAATTAGGTACTATGTAACTTTGTGCTCCTGGTACAATCACCCACAAGACGTATGTAACACGTTACGGCACTAACTATTTCACTTTTGATGAAACTAGATCAACACCGTGGTTTACAGAGTTTCCTAGTGGTCAGTAAAGTGCTAGGCTGCCTGAACTTTCAGCTCAAAGCACTGCAGAAAGTCACTGTTTGGGTGTTTTGAAACAAGAGTACGTTTTCAGACCTGGGGGGGGTGAATGCTGACAGGAAGTGGAGCTGACCGAAGACCGAAGGGGACATTGAGCAGTGACTGAGCAAGAAGCCGCCAGACAAGAGTAAATCTGGGACTGATTTTTTGTCATTGGCGAGAGCTTGGTGAAATAAAAGGCTGAAAGACAGACGTCCAGCTGGGCTTTCTTGCTGTTGGACTAGTCAGTAATATAAGCTGGCTGCTATGTCTTATGCTACTTGCTTGATGTTTGGCTGTGTTAGCAAAGTTTTGAGCTTGCTGATAAAATATTCATCACAAATACATGCATGTAGCTGGCCATATTTACATCAGTGGTATTACACTCCAAAACTCGCATGCATCGCAATTTCTATGCATAGTTCTAAGCATAGTTATTTGTTCCTGTAAATATAAAAACATATTGATTTGCAGCTTTAAAGGTTGCCTGCACAAAAACAAACCAAATGTTTCAAACTCACAACTGAGATCATACAGCGGAAGTAACTGCATCAACATGGGTGTTTTGTATATAGCTATAGGTGGTGTAACCATTGGGCTCACCGGAGTGGTTACATCAGACCTCAATGAATTTTTCAGCTCGAGCAAAGGTGTGTAAATGGGTCAAGTGCTGCCTTTTTTTTTCAACCACAGGATCGTAAATGGAGGTTCTGGTAGCCTTCGGGGTCATAACTCTGAGCACTGAGTTTTGAGTATACAGAGGTACATCCCCAACATCGGTCAATGGGTCAAAGCAGCGTGCCTCCCCTGGCAGCAAAGAGACTTTCACTGCATCACCTACTAGTGCTCCTGTGGTGTAAAACGTGTTACATATTTGCATTTTCAGGTAGATGCAGCCAGTTTGAAAACCTAGAGGGACTTTCCTTTAGATTTGTACTAGATTTTATTTGACATTGACAACTGTAATACAACAATATCATGAGAAACTCTAGTATGAATAAAGAGAAAAATGGTGACAATAGAAGAATACCACCTTTAATTTTCTTCTTGAGCTTGATGGTGACACTGCTGTTTCCAACTGTATTACTGGCCATGCAGGTATATGTGTTGTTCAGATGTTGTAGAGTCACCTTTTTTATGATGGCTGTTTGTGTGACCTTGACCCATCTTGGTGGGGTTTCCTTCTCGCTGAATAAGGGAAAGAATTGCAGTTTCCTTGCATCCTAATGAAATCCTACTGTCATGTCAAGTCTGAAGCATCAAATCTTACAAAATTCTCACACATGAATACTGACGGTGTATAATGAAAGTAAAAGACATTAAGTGACTCACTCTTTCTTCTCCATGGATAGTAGAGTCATATCTTCAATGTTGCCACCATAATGCATGTACCACTGCACCACTGGTGAAAACTTTGCCTCAAAAGGAAAATTTATCTCACATGTAAGAGTGTGAGACTGACCTGGAATAAGTACAAAATTATTCATTAAAATATCACTTCCTCAATGTCCTATAATAAAAGTAACAACAACATTCAATGTCTTATTTATGTAACATTAGAACGTTAGAAGATGACATGTTAAATTGTTTTAAAAGCTGTCTGAGCCAAATCAATTACATACAATGATGACTCTTACTTAACAAGTTACGTTCAACAGAGAACCAGAACTCATGAACGCAGGGATGTACAACCTATTTAGGCTGAATATAGAGATGAGAGTGTTGACCTTTGAGTGACACCACTTTTTTTCTATTGACGTCTGATATGGCTCTGAAAAAGCTGTTCACTGGCCATTTAAATGTGTTATTAATGCTGATAGCTGTAGGATTATATCGTGGCACATTTGGACACACTTACCGAGCTCCACTTCTTCTGTCTTGTTGACATCAGGGTACGTAATGTTGGGAGGGCGTCTTTCACAAGCTGTTTAGGCATGGAAAATAATAATAATAATAAACAAGTTCTTTATTATAATCTGTTTACATACAGTACATTCTGTATAAATGATATCTGAGCTCTCCTCCGACACACCCACACATCTATTGATTCTCTATTTACTATCTATTAACTATTTATCTATTAATCTTATAGTTCTCTATTAAAATCTGCTAAATTAATTCTATTAAATTATATTCTGCTGCTATTTCCTCGAGTATCCTGTTTGTAACTGTCTGTCAAAGCACTTTGTAAACTGTTTTTAAAAGGTGCTCTATAAATAAAGTGAATTAAAAAAAACAAACACAAAACAGCACAAAAAAAAATGAAATATGCATTTCTGGGAAATGTATCACTAACCACACATGCTCTCGAGGAAGTCGTGGTTTTTATGTCAGCAGCCGGATATGAAGAAAAATTTCTTAGTCCATGGTGTGCACAATTTCTTAAAATATTTATTGTAACCATGATATTTTCATATTATTAGTCAATTACCCTGATGACAAAGGTCACCTACACCTAACTGTTTTTAATTATCTTTGCCATCATAAAGACTGGACAGCGTATGTGTGACGTCACCCACAGGTTTCTAAAGAGCCGTTTTGAGGCTCAGTGTGGATCTGAATTTTTTGTACCAGGCTGTAAACATGTTTATTTCTGCTGTTAAATATGGGCGCTTATGGACGTTGACATGTTCTGTAGCCAGCCTCAAGCAGGAAGCTGCAGTTTTGGGCAATTCCGCATTGCCTTCATTTCCCAAATACAAAGAATGCTGCTTAGTATTATTGTGTACCTAACCTCTCTCTCAATACACACACACACGAACACCCACAAATACAGTACTTACATATGACTGTGACATTAACAGCCCTCCTGACGGTCAATTTGATTCCTTGCTCAATCATTTGTCTGTCACAGAAATATAGACCAGTATCCCTTGGATCGACTTTGCAAAAATATAAGCTCCCATTTTTCCCACAGGTGGATCGATTCCACGTGGACACAGCTGTCGTACCCTGCAGGAAAGCATCTTTTTAAAAAAGTTTTTACTGTTACGTTTTAATTGTGAAATGGATCCGGTTCATGTCTGTTCCTTACCTTGTACCAGGTGACATTTGTCTCTGTGTTGTTACTACAGATGCAACCTGGGCAGTTGATCCCTCCACCTATTCCCACAAACAGCAATTGACTGCTCTCTTTAGGCTGGGAGCATTCTAGACTCCTCTTCACCACCTGTAGATGGAAGGACAAGTTTCTGCCGTTGGGTAGCAGAGATCCGAGCATTTATTAGAAGCTCAGGAAAAAAAAAAACTTAAGAAAACCTTGCAAATTAATGCAGGAATCACATGATGAAAATTATACTTCCAGAGAGTCTAATGCAACACCGACAACAGTTTTATAAAATAAAAACAAATGCCCAGCACCACGAATTGAGCCATATTCAAGATTATAAACCTATAACTCAACTAGGATGACAATTTCATAAACTCATCAAATTTGGCTGGGTATTTAATAACACTTTCTTCTTTGGTCCAACAAACTCAGAACACGTATTTATTCTTACTTTACATGGACTTTAATCATCAAGTGCATTACATTTGATGAAGTGCGTTTTTAATTTAACATTATGTTTTACTAATCTGTAAATTATGAACAATGATGTCAATTGATACACATGAAAAAAGTTGCTGTAATCATTCCTCCTGGTCAAGAAGCAATTCCTTCTTTATGACATTTCAGCATACGTGGATGTGTGTGTCGTTTTAAAACCCCTTCATGAATACATCACATCTGCATCATCACATTCTGCATTGTTTATTTTATTTTATTTGTATTGTGTACGTATACAACTTGTTTTAAATACATGCATTAGTTTTAGGATTTGGACTGCTTTCAGAGATTTTAGTTTATTTTAAGATTTTATTGATTACCCAAAAAGCACAAAGAAGCCTAGTCTCAATTCATTTAGCAGATCTTTTTGTGTCTCACTTGGTTGCTTCTAGGTCCAGATTTATACACAAAGGAGATTGAGATTGAGTTTTCCTTTATAAAAGGCTATTGATTGTGTTTTGATGTTTTCTGTGTGTTCTGAGTTTATTTGTTTATGAGATTATCATAAGATTTTAGTTCATTTTCATCTTTTTTGTTTTGTTTTAAATGTGTTCTGCTTTATTGCAAAGCACTGTGCAACTGTGTTCTATAGAAATAAAGTTTTCAGCTTGGCTCAACTCGACTTGTCTCTTTTTCCACTGCAGATAGGACACAAACACAGGAAGAACTGAGGATATTCAGTCAGGGTTAAGGTGTTCCTGACTCTCTGTAGTTGTTTCAACTAAGGCTGAAGGTAGCAAGACAAAAGACTGCTGAGAGTTTGGGAAATCCTATCCATCAGAGTTCAGACAACAAGGCGACTCTGGTTGCTATGAGTCACATGTGGAAATTCGCTCTGAGCAGCCAGTAGTCTGCAGTGTTTTCACTACTATCCACAATGCAATGCAAAAAAGAACAGAACAAACAAGTCGAGTTGAGCTGTACAATGCTGTGGCGACAAGAGTCACTTCACTTGAGACAGTATTAGTTTAAAACTGATTATGGGTACTGTATACTGCTTAACTTGCAATTGCAAGCTAAGTTCTATTTTTATTTGTATTTTATATACTTCTAATGATTTAAGTTTTACTTATCTATCTTGCATCTTGTGCTGCAACACCTAAATTTCCACTCTGAGTTTAATCACTACGCAATTATGGCGACAAAAAAAAGTGATTATTTACCGTGTGAGGCATGTGTACTTTCCAGAATGCTTTTCTTCTGCTAGGAACTTCCACTGGCAGTGAAAACATGGGCGGTCATTTCCTTCCCTGCCTTCTCCAGTCATAGACCAGACCACTTCCTCAACTCCATTCTCATTTTTGAAACACGGCATCATAAACATTTCACCTTCCACGGCTCTATAGTAGTATGTGGTAATATTCTGCCGATGCCCTGAAGACATTTGGTACAGAGTCATATTTCAGTTATATTTTAATTATAAAAAGGTCTCACACACAACCACACACATACTCTCACACACACAGTTTTTCAGCTGTAATATTGAAATACAATTTGAGTTTAAATGACATACCTGTTTGTTTCTTTCGTCGGCTTCTTCCCATACAACATCCCTCCAACAAGATGGGAAAGAAAACAAAAAACACAACGTATCCAGCTTGCATCCTGTATCTCTAAATCTTTAAACACTGCCGGTTGATTTCAGTCATGATACTGATAAATGCCGATGCATGATGTGTGTCTTCCTGACATGTTTTTCTGTCTTTCTAACGGTCTGATGTTTACTCACCACATACATAACCACATCTGGAGTTCTTGGTATTTTCTCATCAACGTTTACACCTCGCCTCTTTGGTGGTTACATGAGGCACATCATTTTCACAGGACACATTTAAGTGTAGTAGGTGGTAACCTATGGTTTCCTGTTTGACTGTGTTTAAACATGATTTCATCAGAAATTGTTCAAGACCCGTGTTCTTGTTAGTGTGTGTGTGTGTGTCACTTCCTATGTTAAGTGTAGAAGTGGTGTTGTGTAATATTTTACCATGAGAAAAAACACTAACTGTAGCAACACCTATTTTGTGATTAGAAGTAAGGCAGATTTGTAAATGCATTTTTTTTTTTTACATAACACATTTACATAATACCAAAGGTAGAGCCAAACGTGGTTTACTAAGAGCACATTTAAAGAAAGAAAGTGTGGTGCACACGCTCACTGCTTTGAGCTGCAGAAAATCTTGCATGTGGTCCCCTAAAACTTTCGCTGGCCTGGTTTCTAATCGCACCGCACAGCCTATAGCCTTTTTTTTTTCTAGTTAATACTCTGTTTTTGTTTTGTTTTTCTAATTCAATGTATTTGTTGCATATAATTAAAATAATAGTTATAGCAAAATTACTATAATATATATATATAATATAAGAATTACTATTAAAGAATCTAAAAATTAGTAAAGATGAGGATCGTCATTGGAGCTGAGGTGGGCTGAATGACATCTGGTTGCTCAAACAAGCCACCTGTAAGGACACCTGTGTCAATCAAAACGGCCACGCTGTTAATTATGCTCAACTTTAAGCCTTAAAATAATTTGAATAGTTAAGTTATACAAGATTCAACCTCAGTACAGTTGTCATGAACAGGGAAATGAGCTATAGAGACTGTTACATGCCCTTAGGTGCGTTTTGTGTCTTAGTGGACGTAACAGAGACCACAACTGTTTGTTTGTTTTTTTTGTTTATTTCTGCTGTGAAGTTGGACAGTTTAACATGGGCGCTTATGGAGATTAAACAGGTTTTCAGCCAGCTTCAAGTAGCTGCTCAAGGAGCTGCAGTTTTTGGCACTTGTGCATTTGCTTCACTTTACAGCCATGGAGGTTGCTGTGTGTTTTCCACATGATGTAATTGGAAATGACTGTTAAGCCCCTTCACCAAACAGCGATCATTTAGTCATTGCTAACAAGGCCGACTGCCCCAGGAGCCCCAGATCACTTGGGAATTTCTACCACAACAGCACCTATCAATAATATCACTTGGATCCTGCATCATTACAGTTTTAAAACATTTAGTTTGTACTGCGCTCAGAGATTTCAGACTGGTTAGTTTCTTGGCCGATAAAGCTACCGCCTATGAGGTGTGGTGTGCTTTTTACTCAATGGGAACTTGCCAGTAACAGTGGCCCCAACTGTAACCTGGGGCCCCCCATACAGGTTGATCCAGCTATGATAGTGAAGTCCCTGTATCCTGTCAAACTTTACAAGAGTCATGGAGGTAATATTTGCTTAGGCAGCTAGCTACAACTAATAAAATCTGCCACCAGCAGTTGTTAAATCAACCTAAAAAAAAAAAAATCTATGTTGGTGGAATTCTAAGTGTAAACTACTGTCAGGCCAGAACTCAAACAGGACTCAGGAGCAGAAGTGTCCGTGAGCAGGTTTATTGGAAAACAAAACCTCTCGACAGAGTGATGCAACACAAAGGCTATGAAAAACTAACTTAAAAGGAGTCTCTCAGATGGGAGAACTGGACCAAAACAAAAGTAAACAAAAAAACACTCCTAAGAAGGAAAATCAAAAGGCTGGACAATACTATACACTAAAAACCAAGAACTGAAAATCTCTCCATGGGATTTAACTAAACTAAACACTATGGAACCAAAAGCAAGACTAGAAAAGAACTAAACTAAACACTATGGAACCAAAAGCAAGACTAGAAAAGTAAAAAAAAACAAACAAAAAAAAAAATCACTCTTACGAGGCAAAAAACTCACGAACATACACACTGGGACTATGATCAAGGCTTTGGAGCTGGCTTGGGTGAACGAACAGGAGACGAAACACTTTGTCACAGGACAAAGGGAGACACAGAACCTATATAGACACACACAGATGGGTAATGGGAACAGGTGGAGACAATCAGGAATCACAGCAACAGGTGACACACAAGGGAAGGGCAAGTGATCTGAAACGAGAGGGCAGGTAAATTTCAAAATAAAACAGGAAATGACGAGACAGAACAAAAACTCAGCTTGACTTCACCGTGGTGTGACAACTACAAGAGTAAGCTTGCCCAAGAACAGTAACCAAAGTGACTTTAATATAAAATACAATTTATTTTGAAGGCACGTCACATAACAGCAGCACATTTCATGCTTCAGTAAATACAGTAGCAGCATTACAGTCACATTGCAGATAGTGCTTTGGGTGAGTAAGAGAACAGAGCTGGCATGTTCAAAAACAAATTCAAGTAAAAGCTGCCCATAGAAGACCTGTGTACACAGTGGTATGGCAAAAAAAGAAAAAGAAAAGCATAACAGTAAAGATGAAGAATTCAGTTACACCAATGAAATATGCGACCCTGTTTCCAAAGAGGTTAATATAAATGTAAATTCATGAGGTGTAATGACATCAAAAAAGTATTTTAGATTACACTCATACCTACATTATATCTTTTGTGACATGAAAATATTGCTCATGTCAGCAGTCATGCTAGAAGTCAAGAAGTCAAGGACACATGTATAACAAATTAGGGCAGTGAAATGTTGAAAATGACTTAAGTTCAATGGAAATTATTTATTACAGTTACAGAATAGATGCATAGATGAGAGCATCTTATATTGCCCTTGCGTCATTCCCCCTGCCCTCTTTTAAGTAAATACAGTACCTCATACAATAAGCAGAAAATAAGACTGCCATACAGATTTTTTTAATTTTTAGAAGCCAAAATCCTATGGCCACTCAGGCAAACCATACTGTCACTGCCAAACAATCATCAGTTTCGTTATATATTTAAAAAAATATAATAAAATAACAAAACAGGAGTTAATGAGTTCCCTTTCAGTGTGCCACCATCCAAGTGTACCAACAACTAGGAGACGACTAACAGTTCCAGGTAATCTATTTATAACATCTGTCACTTTTCTGTGGTTTTCTGCAGAACAAAACTTCTTCTATTTTTTTGTGGGCTGTAATGTACTGTGGAAACAGCAGCAGATCTGCCGTCTGTACTTTGATGGCTATCTGTGCTTAATAGGTGACCTAAAACGAACCAATAGAAATAGAAAACAGGTTGGTTTTCAGCCCACTTCCTACATAACTTTGAGTTGTTTACAAGATTCGTTACAATGTAGGTCAGATCAATTTCTGTAATTAAATATTACTGTGGTGGCGTTTTAAGTCGACGGACAATATTTACACAATCGCTAACTTTTCTGATTGGCACAATCGGCACGCATTTATTCAGTATCATCATTAACTCATGATGATGTGTTTTCCGCAGACTTGCAATATTGACCTGGCGGGTCCCCAAGATTGGCCTGAAGCAACAGATCTAGTTCCTCTTATTGTCCCTAACTCTTTGAAGAAGTAATGAAAGTTGCAAGCTGGGTTTTTTTATTGTTTGATGAGCAAAATGTGACGCAGCAGCTTTCACAGTGATTGCGTCAACCCAAAAGGGGCTGTTGCTGTTTTGAGAGACTTAGACTTTTGAATTAATTATTAGTATTAATATTATTAGGTCACATACTGGAAACACATGTAATACAGGCAATTAATTCTGACCTGGCTGAGCATTGTACCAGTAACATCTTAGACTGTTTGAGGTAAAAGTGTTATTTTTGGTGTGCACTGAGGGGCAGGTAGGTGATAGCGTAGCTGCTTCCAGAAGGAGGAGGAGAGTGGCCTGGAGCTTTCGCCTTTCCAGGTGACACAGTCTCCAGCCTTGCCAAGAAGCTGCAAGGCCTCTGGTAATGACACATCTGTTGCCTCAGTTTTGATGAAAACCAAGCGAGTCTGTCGCTCCACAAGAGCTTCATGGATGGCACTCAGCAGACCAGATTCTGGACCACGATCTGAAGAGGTGGGAACCAAAACCAACGTCCGGCTTTGCTCTATACAGTCTAACACTGCCTCTGCTACAGCTGCAAACAACCAGAGTTCAGATTAGACATTACTGCATTAAGATCTTTAGGTAGATTTCCTTCAAAGTAGATCTTAAATACGTACATTCCCCTGGTAAGATGTCACGATCAAAAAGACAGAGACTGTAACCAAATGTCTCTTCCAGAACACTCTCCAGCTGTTTTCTGTCATCTTCATTCAGCCCTGAGTCTGTGTCGCTCTTGTAAGACATCAAAAAGGCATCGTAGCTCTTTCCATCTGAGCGAACGAACAACAAAAGCTTTGTCATTTTTTCTGCAGTCCAAAAATAGCACAAATATATAAACGTGAAACATAAAACTGTTAAAATGAAACAAGTACCTGAGATGCTGCTGTGTAAACCAAGAGTGTCACGCAGGAAAAGAGTGATGTCAATTTTGAACTTCACATAGATAACTACTGTCACAACCATCACTATCACAACGCAGACAATGCCAAGAGCCAAGCGTTTGTAAGAAGGCTTAACTGTACAGAAATAAAGGGGAGAATAAATGAATTAAAATCAATGTGTTAATGAGAGCTGGATTAGATATGATGCTGAAATGATAAAGTTCATTCACGAAGACACGTGATATTCTATAGACTAAACAGTTTATAAGCAATGATGAAAAAATGGTTATTTGCAGCTCTATAAAAAAGTGAAACTAGGAAAGATGATTGAAGAGGTTTGAGATGGAAGTTACTGAACACACACTGGATCTATCCATCCATACATACATTTTTGTGTCAAGGTGATGTTGACATATTGTTGAAAGGCTTCTTTGTCAGTTTGCAGTTTACAGATGTAGTTTTTTGATAGATCCTCCTCTGACACTTTTTTTAAGACCAGAGATGCTGTCATCTTTATTCCTTCAGTATCATATTCACTGGAAAGGAAAGGGAGGGAAACAATGAAGGCTAATTGTTTGTTTAAGTGCATATGGGACTACGTTTAATATTGCTGGTACATTGTGTACCTTGCTGTGTAATTGTAGTAAACAGATGCGCTGGCGTTAGTGTCCACAAATGAATCCCCACTTAACCAGAACACCTCTTCATCCTTTGAATACATCACAGCTTTACAATCAATCACCTTTGGTGAGCCTAGAAAAAACAGAGTTCACACAAGACTTAAAGGTGATCATTTAAAAAGTGCTTGTATGTGGATCAATGCTACAAGATTAAAACTCACCCAGATCAACGTAAAAAACTTCACTCATGCGTGGTGAAGTGATACGTGAAAATATGTTTGATTTAACTGTGCAAAAAAAAATGAGAACACACTTTACATGTTTTTGTTCTGAAAATATGAACTTCCATGAAGATAAACATATCCAAGAGGTGTTTTACTTACTGTTAGATTCAACATCAAGCACCACTGTAAAGGTCATGTTATATGTTTGATCATGATACAGGTAAGGTCTGGTACAGGTATAGACACCATGGTCATTCTCCTTCACCCTCGAGAAGTAACCTGTAGTTTTTAGCGATGACTCCCCCTCCTACAAGATGGAAAGTTTGATTTTAATCACACAGTGAATCAATACCAGTTTTCAATTAAAAACAAACAAACAAACAACTGTGATGTGATGTCATACTAATTTCACTAATTTCACAACCAAATCTCATTCACAAAAATCTGCTGTTGTGTTTAAATACCTTGTGCCATATGATGTCCTTGCTGGTAATATTCGGTGTACCTTTAGCAGGTACATTTGCATCAGGGCAAATCAATTCGCAGGCCTCTTGTGCCGCACATGTCCAAGGGTACGTGGTCTCTTCTTGCACTGTGGTGTATACCATCAGGCTGAACCAGTACTGTCTGCTGGCATTCCTGTCACGTCAGAAAAGTTTAACATAAAGGCATTAAGGATCAGTCTCCAAAATATTATGATTATGATTATGAATTAATCAATTATTCTTCTCATCAACATGTAGAAGTTTCAAAATTACATGTGAGAAACTCAACAACAATTATTTCCAGATTTCCAGAAAATTCCCAATGTAAACAGTTTCCTGTTCTCCAAATTCAAGCCAAAGAAGCTGCCTTTGAAGAAACCTCTGAAACTATTTGATCTCAAAAAGCAGACTTTAATGTCGTCAGGCTTATTGACTTATTGGCTAATTTTCTGTACATAATAAAAACTTCATATAATCAGTACACACCCACAAGGGGCGGCAGTAGCTCAGTCCATAGGGACTTGGCTTGGGAACCGGAGGGTGGCCGGTTCAAGTCCAATTTCCCCGTTGAGGGATTAATAAAGTATTTCTTCTTCAAATTCACCTGTCACATCCATGTACTCGCTGACAGACAACGAGTCAGGATCATTGTAGGACTAACTAACCTTACCCCAGAGAGCATGAGTAATTCCCCTGATGGTTTACAGAAGCAGTGAGAATCACAAGACTCCTCCCATGAATAAGCATGCCCATCTGCATCCGCTCCGCTGATGACATCTTAGTCAGATCCATCTCCTGGGTGGTGTAACTGGTCCAGATTGGTTTGGCATCAACACAGTTAGACCCTTTACAAGGGCACTCCAGTGCCACCAAGTCACCTGCCTTGACATATATCTCTTTGGGGGACACACCTGTGATTGAATGTCACAAATGTTAGTCAAACATATCATTATTGCTGTGCATCACACAGACACGTTGCTGGTTAAAACCAGTAGCAGTGAAACACCGGCATTCTGTCCTCTGTTCCACAAAGTGAGACTATTAGGCTGCCTGTCAATCAACATATCATATCATATTGCTCTTTGCATGTTGTTATAGAGACTCATCACAGTTTGGTTGTGTCCCATTGAGAGAAGTGCACACATTAGGTTAATGATGTGGTTTGATTTGAGTTATACTTGCAACCACAGTTTTCAGTTTGTATGTTACAAGTGCCAGTCATAAAGTACTTTTAGTTTCTGCAAAAGGTTTCTGACAGGAATTTTTGTTGATAACTTGTGGTTTGTGGTTAAGAGTCATACCATTCATTATGAGAAGACTTTAAAGCTGAACTTTAAAGTTGGAGACCCCCCTGGTCATGTCAGGTTCAGGGGAGGAACTGTATAAATGTGTTACATTTCTTTCACTTATTGTCAGAATCTGAACCACCTCGGGTGAGTGAGGATCTCGGACCTTTTACCTTAAATACTAGTTTGGTATTCTCTTGTAATGACATTCTTGCATATAACAGTTGCATGCTCATATGGTCTTTTTAACCTCATTCATTTATTTATTAGTAACTTTGTTCATGTGTTTGTCTCCCACTGGAATTTCCACAACAGCTACATTTTAAATGAAATCTACATGTTCAAATGGTCATTTTCTATTTTAAAAAGACTAGGAAAGAAAATGAAGCAAAAGCCTGGGACTGAAGGGAAAACGCTGACATCAACAATATTAAACTGAAACAGCCATTAACCATTGGTGTTAGGTCTTGTGGTTTCAGTATAAAGTCACATGGGTCAAGTTTGTTTAGTCAGCACTGGCCAGTGCATTAAAGCAAATAGAAAGAGATGTATCGATGTATTTAATGTATTTATATCAGTAGGATATGCATGTGTAAGATCTTTGATAATTACATCTGCATGCCATGTCAGTGCTGATGTAATTTTTGCAACAATAAAGTGACTTTAATTCATCAACAATCCAATATTATAGCATCACTTTTAAATGGGTCAATTAATTCAAGATGTTAAATGCAGATATTGCTTTCTGGTGACAACGTATTTCTGTACTGTGGTATCACTTTTATTTAAGAAGAAATTGTTAATAATGCATTTTATTATTAGGTTTATTCATTTTTTTGATTATTAATTGTTTTGTGTACAGATTTTGATTAAATATGTTGTTTTTCTTCAGATTTTGGTTTCTTATTCTTCTTCCTCTTTTTTTTCTTGCTTTGTCTCTGAAGAAGCGCGTCGCTATTTTATTTATCTAATCTAATCTAATTAAATATAACGCTGATTTCTCACCCTTTAACGCCACTTAGGAGCATTGTCTTACCTTGTAACGATGCAGGGAGGAAAAACAGACCGAGCAGAAGTATTTTCAACATCGTCTTCAGCTGCAGAAGTTGCGCACAAACGTTCAGAACGTGCTCAATTATCTCCAGACGCACTTCTGCTGACAGTTTGTCAAACCCTGTCAAACCACAGAGATATTGAGAAATGAAACTTAAGGAAGGACGTCACTGCAATGTTAACACCCCCGGTATCTCCTACTATTAGGATTATGTTTATTAGTAGTAGTCGTAGTATTACATTCCTATTTAAAGAGTGTTATCTTTCCTCTTCATGATAAATGACAAAAAACGAAACTTGAACTCCTCTAAACTTCCTTTGTAGTTGTTTAGTGACAATCAGAAACTCCGCTCAGGTACAGCCTACAAAAACGGTTTCAACTAACCATCGGAAACAACATGACATTTATTTCTTGTAATAGGGGTTTCACCTGGCAGAACTGGGGAAGTTGGACATACAAGAGTTCACAAGTTCACAATGATCCAACAACCCATCTAAGTGGGTCTAGTCCAGTCTCTGGGTTTTTAAGCTGACCTGACCACTGAGCTGCAGGTGAACTGAGCTATGGATGCAGTGGTGGAAGAAGTACTGTTATTTATTTATTTTTACTCTAGTAAAAGTAGCAATACCACAATGAAATAAATATTACAAGCATTCAAAATCATACTTAAAGAAGTATAGTAAAAAAAATAAATAAAGTATTTATTATGCAACCATTCATTAGTATATTTGCTATATATGTGTATATATATACATATATCTACACATATCTACACACACACACACACACACACACACACATATGTATATATAAGCAGTGTTTTAATGTGATCAACCTAGAGTTAGTTTTAACAATTATCTATCAGGTAGTTTAATGTATAACAGTTGATAAGATAGATGTACGCATCACTCTGCAACACACCTATCAATGTACAGCTAGACCTGCATGCTTACCACATTATTATTTTTTTTTTTTTCTCATAGATTCACTGTTTAAAAGAGTCAAAAAGCACTGGACCCTATGCTTTCCATAATGCAACTGATAGCATCATTAATGGCACTATGGGTTATTTTCAGGGACTTGACTAAGACTCTCCAGCAGACATGAAGATGTTTTCACAGACTGAGTGGTAACGTGACCTTTGTGTGTGAAATCAATGGAGTTTCCCCCTTGGAAAAATAAAATGGTAACGTGTTCATATTTCCACTCGATATCAACAGTATCTATTGATTTACTGTCAAGACAAGTCAAGATAAATGCCTTTTATAAATAGCAGGTTATATCAGCTGACAGACACACCAGTGGCAGCAGCATTAAAGTGGCTGTGATTGCAAAATGTACACTACCAGCTCAGACACTTAAACACAAGCTGGTAAAGAACGTAGACCCATAAAGAGTCTGTAGAGACCAAAAAAAGGCTAAAAGAGAGTTAATACTGACTTACATTCACCAAAAGGACATAAACATGACTAAGAAAAGCAGTCTGCAACCATTAACAACTTGAAAAGTGATGATACGTCAATGTCGCCACCAAGTGGTCAAACCTTTTATCGCAAGTTTAAAGTAATAATTCTTAATATTTTCATTAAAGTCTGAATTTTTCACCAAAAGCCAGTCCATGAATTTATATTCAAATTTTTATTGTTCACTCCCATACAGTCATGTCAGCTGTATTAAGACACTGCTATCCCAAACCAAACATTCCCTATTGTTTCTGTTTAAAGTGTCAAACTGGTGACACTGAGCGTGGCTTGTATTCTGAAGAAGTCCACGAAATGCAGTGTATTTGTCTTCTTGTTCATCTTGTTTCATCTTTCATTTTCTGCATTTGGTCATCAGCAGATTCAGTTTTACTTTTTGAAAACAGGTTAAACAGTTTAAACAGCTCCTTAAGCAACAGACGGTTACTCCAACCATGTAAGGACAGCAGCTGTCAGACTCTTTGTGCAGGATAATATCAGATTTCAGTTGCAATTATTATTGACTTACTTTTTTTGGGCTCCCTGACAAGAGATACACCAGTTTATCTTCCAATAACAAAGTAGCTGCCTCCAGAATCCTGGGAATTGTAGTAAACTTCGCCAAATCTACCAGGATTCACAACAATGACTGGTCAAGAAAAGGATGTTTAAATATGTTCAGTTTTTACTAACCCGTGTCTCCTGTGATAGAGGAGATTTAGATTTTGCTGTAATATTGATCAGTGTATGTGTTTCTCAGGACATCTATTCTTTGTAGTTGCATTTATAGACTCCTCCACTAGGTGACAGAAGAACATCAGAAGCTCACATATGAACTGCTCTCCTCAGGTCACCTGCTTATTAGGTTGTAAAAGTTAATGAGCAAACAATGGGCTATTTATTCAGCAAACGTGGAGCAACTATGTCTCTCTAGCCACCTGATGAAGCCAAATATTCAGCAAGTCTTGAGAAACATCAGTGTCTTGAGCTAAAAAATTGTTCTTCTTTCTTCTCTTTCTTTAAATTTACCAAATGTAGAGAGACAAAAACACGAACCATTAATTCCACATTGATGTATAAAAAATGTATATTAAAATAGGCTTGAAAGTACTGATACACCAGAAATCATACACTTGTCTGAGGTGGACATTTAACATGTCCCTGTAGATAAAGCACAGATGTAAATATTACAACTAATGATTGACTGAATTCCATTTATCTTTCTGGTTTTACAACACAACCCTCTATGTTTTGTTTTTTCAGTGACAAGTTAAAATGTCGAAAAAGTCTTATTTGCTTAATGCTGTGTGTGTTCAACCAATCAAGAGCTTAAAAATGTAATAAATAAAGGTACTGAAGTAATAAGTCATGAAGGGATGGAAAAAAAGCTTCAAATGATTATGAACATTGATATCTTGATTCTTCATTTTGCTAAATATTTCAACAGTTACCATCCTCGATAGCTGTCTGAGGTAAACGTGTTATTTTCGGTGCATGTTGCAGGGCAGGTAGGTGATAGCGTAGCTGCTTCCAGAAGGAGGAGGAGAGTGGCCTGGAACTTTCGCCTTTCCAGGTGACACAGTCTCCAGCCTTGCCAAGAAGCTGTAAGGCCTCTGGTAATGAATCAGAGCTTGACACATCTGTTGCCTCAGTTTTGATGAAAACCAAGCGAGTCTGCTGCTCCACAAGAGCTTCATGGATGGCACTCAGCAGACCAGATTCTGGACCAGGATCTGAAGAGGTGGGAACCAAAACCAACGTCCGGCTTTGCTCTATACAGTCTAACACTGCCTCTGCTACAGCTGCAAACAACCAGAGTTCAGATTAGACATTACTGCATTAAGATCTTTAAGTAGATTTCCTTCAAAGTAGATCTTAAATACGTACATTCAGGGTGATAAAGACAGAGACTGTAACCAAATGTCTCTTCCAGAACACTCTCCAGGTGGTTTCTGTCATCTTCATTCAGCCCTGCATCTGTGTCGCTCTTGTAAGACATCAAAAAGGCATCGTAGCTCTTTCCATCTGAACGAACGAACAACAAACAAAAACAGCTAAGTCGCTCCCGTCAAATGATGTACACAGAGACATAGCTGGCTGCATTAACCATGCAATTCTGGTAACATTTACATATAACACATTCAAAACAAATAGCCCACCTGAAATACTGCTGCAGCAAGCAAGAGTGTCTCTCAGAAAAAGAGTGATGTCCATTTTTAACTTCACATAAATAAGTGCTGTTACAACAATCACCGCCACGATAATCACAATGCCGAGAGCCAGGTAGTGAGGGGAAGGTGAAGCTGTAGGAGCATAAAGAACAAATAACTGTCATGTAACTTTCATAACTTAACTTAAGTTTCCTAAACTCATTCCTAACTTAAACGTGCAGTCGTGCTTAACATGTGTAGGTCCCAGTATCATCAAATCAATGGGTTCAACTTAATGGTAACCAGTAAACTGAATACAACACTGCTGGAACAACTATATACAGCACAACAATAGCAAAGCCAAAGCTCCATCCATCCATCCATCCATCCATCCATCCCTACCTACCTTTTCGTGCCAAGGTGATGGTGACAAAGCTGGAAGGTTGGCTGTCACTTTTCCGTTTACAGGTGTAGTTTTTTTGATAGATCCTCCTCTGACACTTTTTTGAAGACCAGAGATGCTGTCATTTCTTTATTCCTTCAGTATCATATTCACTGGAAAGGAAAGGAAAGGAAAGGAAAAGGAAAAGGAAAGAAAAGAAAAGGAAGCATCAGAGGAGCAAACTGTCAGCTATAATTGTGTGAGTGCTTACCTGGCTAATGTAACATTTGTACTTTCAGACTTAGTCATATCAGCTTGGTACATTCACGTGAAGTGTTTATACCTGTGTAATTGTAGTAAACGGATACGCTGTGTTAGTGTCCACAATGAATCCCCACTTAACCATAACACCCTCTTCATAGTTTGAATAATCACAGCTTTACAATCAATCACCTTTGGTGAGCCTAGAAAAAACAGAGTTCACACAAGACTTAAAGGTGACATTTAAAAAGTGCTTGTAGGTGGATCAATGCTACAAATAAACACTCCCCAAATCAAACGTAAAAAAATTCACTCATGCGTGGTGAAGTGATACGCGCAAGATATGTTAACTGTGCAAAAAAATGAAGAACACACTTTACGTGTTTTGTTCGGAAATATGAACTTCCATGAAAGATAAACATATCCAAGAGATGGTTTTACTTACGTTAGATTCAACATCAAGCCCACTGTAAGGTTGTGTTATATAGACTTTAAAGCTGAACTTTAAATTGGAGACCCCCCTGGTCATGTCAGGTTCAGGGGAGGAACGTGTATAATGTGTTACATTTCTTTCCTTATATGTCAGAATCCTACCAACCTCGGGTGAGTGAGGATCTCGGACCTTTACCTAAATACTTGCAGTTTGGTATTCTTCTTGTAATGAACGTTCTGCATATAAAAGTTGCATGCTTCATAGGTCTTTTTAACCTCATTCATTATTTATTAGTAACTTTGTTTCATGTGTTTGTCTCCCTGGAATTTCCACAACGCACATTTTAAATGAAATCTACATGTTCAAATGGTCCATTTTTCTATTTTAAAAAGACTAGGAAAGAAATGAAAGCAAAGCCTGGGACGAAGGGAAAACGCTGACATCAACAATATTAAACTGAAACAGCCATTAACCATTGGTGTTAGGTCTTGTGGTTTCAGTAAAAGTCACATGGACTCAAGTTTTTGCTTAGTCAGCACTGGTCAGTGCATTACAAGCAAATAGAAAGAGATGTGGTCGATGTATGTAATGTATGTTATATCAGTAGGATATGTCAGGTTAAGATCTTTGATAATTACACATCCATGCCATGTCAGTGCTGATGTAATTTTGGACAACAATAAAGTGCTTATATTAATTCATCAACAATCCAATTATAGCATCATATATTTAAGCATCACTTTTAAATGGGTCCCTTATTCAGATGTTAAATGCAGATATTGCTTTCCTGGTACAACGTATTTCTGTACTGTGGTATCACTTTATTTAAGAAGAACTTGTTAATAATGCATTTTTATTGTTATATTATCATTTTTTTTGATTATTAATTGTTTTGTGTACAAGATTTTTGATTAAATAGTTGTTTTTCTTCAGATTTTGGTTTTCTTTTTCTTCTTCCTCTTTTTTTTTCTTGCTTTGTCTCTGAAGAAGCGCGCTTCGCTATTTTATTTATCGTAATCTAATCTAATTAAATATAACGCTGATTCTCACACCCTTTAAACGACGCCACTTAAGAGCATTGTCCTTACGCTTGTAACGATGCAGGGAGGAAAAACAGACAGGGCAGAAGTATTTTTTCACATTTTCAACAATCGTCTTCAGCTGCAGAAGTTCGCACAAAACGTCAGAACGTGCTCAATTATCTCCAGAAGACGCACTTCTGCTGACAGTTTGTCAACCACCCTGTCAAACCACAATGCGTATGAGAGTGAAACTTAAGGAGGACGGACGGTCACTGCAATGTTAACATAACACCCCGTATCTCCTATATTAGGCAGTGGCGATTCTGATCGCATTGCTCATTGGCCACCCGATCTATAGGTAGTTGTCAAGTTCGTCACACGAGAAACAAGAGCAATGCTGTCAATCAATGATGACAGCCGATCACTGATTAGAGCCAGATTTACATTTTGAAGTAGTCAAATAAAATGGTCATACTGGAGGCTGTGAGACAGCTGATCTCTGTTCAGCGTACGTTTGGCCAAGGGCCAGACAGGTCAAGGTGCCGATGAGACGCCCAACGTTACTTGCTGCAGCTGCTGAACACAGGTCCGTGAAAGGAGCTTCAAACTAACTGGATAAAACCGTGAAATATCCGTCGGAGGTATGTAATATGTAATGTTTGTTTATAAT